>NW_028255625.1:0-96508 GCF_964263255.1 Lissotriton vulgaris
CCCCAACATTGACTAGTGGCTCACTCACTGGTTTGCACTGGGCAGTGTAGCCTGCATGAATTTCATCAAAGCTCGTACCCACTACTGCAATCGGCTTTTAAAGTATATATGATCAGTCGAACACTGTTGTCTTTTCGCCCATCCCGATCTGGGTATGTTCCAACAGAGGGAGACTGTAAGACACTCTGAGATGCCCCCCCAATCATGAGGGAGCTAGAGTGCTAGCATCTGTGATGTTATGGCAACAAATGATGTACTGAATGAATTAAACATTCACCCCATGTCAAGATATCTGGGCTAAGTCCATCAATGTTTTGCTCACTACGCCACCCCAGTTTGGAGCCAGCCATATGCAAATCAGTCTTGGATACAGCCATGTGCAAATCAGTCTTGACCCTGCTCCTCGTGGGAACAGTCCTGCCAAGCCAGATCCCCCCTAGACTGGAAACAAGCATCATGTGACCAGTTTTGGGGTAACACCCCTCATCAGCCAGGCTAGCTTGAATTCAGTGGAACAGCAAGCTAGGGGCCCACGTCTGGGCATACCCATCCCATTTAGGGCAATAAGTTCTATGACAACAAATGATGGACGGAATGCTAAACTAATCAAACCTTCACCCCCAGTCAAGAGATCTGGGCTAAATCCATCGTTCTTTTGCTCACCATGGCATCCCAGTTTGGACCCAGCCGTATGCAAATCAGTCTTGACCCTGCTCCTCATAGGAACAGACCAGCCCGAACTGCTAAACTGGATCCGCCATAGACCGGAAATAAGCATCCTAGGACCGGTTTCAGGGTAACCCCCTCATCAACCAGGCTAGCTTGAATCCCGTGGCACAGTGAGCAAGGGACCCTCGTCTGGGCATACCTATCCCACTTAGGGCGTAAAGTGCTACGGCAACAAATGATGGACAGAATGCTGAATGAAACATTCACCCCAGCCAACAGATCTGTGATGTGGCATATTCCTCTAGCCTTTGCAATACTGCAGACAACACTACCCACAAACGCCTACTCCCTCACCTCTCAGGGACTCTACATGTAACCCGGTGGCCTGTACAACAGAGTTAAATAAAGAAAGTGTATGTTTATAATTGAATGTATTACATTCCCTAGAAATCCCATGGCCTTTTGATGCCCAACTCCACTTACCTACAGCTAGCTAAACATCACTATCTATGAATCTTGCGATGCATACTTCACCCTTTTGCGGCCAGCTCGTAATGAGGGAGATTAAGGGTTGATTTAGAGTTTGGCAGATGATGTGGGCATTCACCAACAATTGGCAAATTCAGAGTGAGTACAAATGTCCGCCCTATTTAGAGTGTGTACAAATCTCAACCTTATTTCATAGGTTTACAAAGAAATACACACTGTAAAGACGGAGGGGACATTTGTCTGTTTGTTGGCTGTCCCACATCAGCCGAACTCAAAATCAACCCCTGTCTCCGAATATACATATCCTACCTTTATACTTACACCACATACACCTTTATACTTTTATGCATTGATATTGACATACATTATTCACGTCACGTTGGCTTGTCCTTTCACATATTTATTGTAGTAACATCTTCGATGTATTGATTATCCTCTTATACTTAAAACTGTCTCCTAAACATATGCTTGTCCTTTTACACGCAACGTGATAATTACTTTTAAAAACGTTTTAATGTCCTTCGCGATGGAGTCCACACTACATCAAATTGTACAGCTGAAATGTATAAATAAATACCAGCTATATAAGGCTGCCTTGTTTCAGAAGTTATACATGCTGACCTCCTCTCCTCTGCCTGTTCGCCACTGGTCCATTCAGTATACCCTCGACCCCTCATCTCCAACCTCCACCATGCCCAAAAGACCATCCGCAGTTTTGATATTTTGTATTGCGAACAATTTGGAGCATAAATCAGCTGGTAGGCAGCGCAATATAAATTAATAAATGAAGCAATGATTATAGGGACTGCCTGCTGCAGGGTAGGGATCAACCCTATATTTTATTTCATATTTTCCAGGAGTCAAAACAAAGTTTGAATTCACATTTTGCCCTCAGAATGTTTATTTTGTAGGAAACGGCTCTGAGATGTAGTCCATGGCCGGGCCAGAAGCATTGCTAAACCCACTCTATATATATACTTTGACAAAAATATTTGCATTTCCACCCAACTTGACTTTGTTTTGAGCATTATTTTTTCTGCATTGCGCAGGAGTAGGATTGGTTCCTTTTTGTGGAGGCTGGTGAGATGACCTGCTCCCCCAAGTGAGCCAGTGGTCGATGCCGGTGGTGGTACATCCAATTCAGGAGGCCTTTGTGAAAAACTCATGTCTCCTGAAGCTTGAGCCTAGAGTGAAGAGAAACTGCCCAAACCCCTACTGGCACACAGTTCTACAGACAACTGCTCCCATAGAAGCCTCTTTCATCACCTTGGTCGCCTAGGAGATATATGAGGCAGTAGCTTAGGAAGAACATGCCTTCTGTATTTGGTCTCTGATTTAACTCTAGTGTCACCTGCAATCTCAAGTCCACACCTCTTTCCTTAGAAGCTTTGACAATTGAAGGCTTGGTGACCAGATCTTGAAGAAAAAGTGAACTAAAAGAAATAGGGGGGGGGGGGGGGGGGGGTGAGCTAAAGAGAATTTGAAAAACAGCCAAACTCCACTGTCTACTCAACCAAGAGGGCGCCATTTGCAGCACTTACCCGGCCTACAGGCAAAGTTTCTCTAATGTCACAAGATTCCGAATAATACCCTCAGAGGGGGAAAAAGTGTTTGCGGTTGAGGTACCAAACTCTGCTTTCTGGTGCAAAATGTAAATAAAGGAGTCGTTTTTGAAGAAAAATACTTTATTGCTTTGTGCAGCAGCCAAGCCCCACACAGACATGCAGAGGGACTAAAATCACCATCATTCAGCTGCCCGCCTTCCCCTGCTGTTCCTCTATTTGGGAGTTTCCTAACTGTAAAGTGAACAGCTGCCTTTGAATCCTAATGCCTCAGAGAGTTCTTAGTGTATGCTGGTCAAGATCAGCTGCAAACTGGATCTGCTCAGAGCGCAATGCTGTAAAATGTCTTACAATGGTGAAGTCTTATATATCTGTACTTTAATAAACCTGTATTCAATAACTAATTCTTATCGGGTGTCTCTAAAGGTTTCCTAAGTGGGATATTTACTCTGGCGCAATGTTTTTTAAGGGCCCTGCTGCACATGTCGGTGGCGCCCAGGCTCAGGGTTAGCGCTGGCTGCTGAGGTGCAGGAGCTGCTGGGGTGGCCTGTTTTTGCTGAGCAGCAGGCTTGACTTGCTGTCCCTTTTCTTCACCGCTGGCCACGTCTGTTCGTGGAGCGACTCGTCCTTGCTCTGCCAGTCTTCTGTGCTCATCCATTCAGTGCCGCCGGTCTGATCGGAGTTAGACACGTAGGGGTCCATCTGCCTAGTCTGTGGGAGGGAAGAGACAAACCATGAAAAGGGAGAACAGTGAGCTGTGCTTAATTTGTAAACACATCATCAGGAGGCCACTCCAGCTTAAACCACACATTGCCTCTGCCAGCGCTGCCAGTGATAGTAACAACACACATACTAACCATCGCAATCCTAACAAGAGTGACAATTTGGATCCCCCCCCCCCCACCCCCCACCAAAGCTGTGAGAATACCTTGGGTGGCAGGTAATAGTAATTTTTAATGTATATTGCATTCATAATTAACTGTGGTTTGGATCATCTCTAAATTAGTCAGACAGCACCACCTTGTGGCAGACTATCCTAAGCTCCGGTGTTGACAGATAAGTGCTGGTGCTGAGCACCGGAAACCACAGGCTCAAATTAAGCACTGAGAGAGAGTGGGGTATTACATTGATTTACTACTGTCAACAATAGGGAAGGCTAATACTGTTCCATACATCATCTGTCTTATCTGCTAAACATAGTTCATCGTAGTACCATAAGTAAGGTGAGTCCCTTATTGTAGGATCTGCTTTCTATTCTTATATTTTTTACTAGATCATTTCACTTGTTTTTTTCAAAGCGATTCTTTAATATTGTGTTTTACAGAGACAGACGGGTAACACCTCAACCTATTACATTAGTGTACATGCCATCGTCACATGAGCTAGTACAGGTTCCCATGATCGGTGTACCCTATAACGAGGCCCCCAGCCAACTTTTAACTTGCCATGTGTAGAAGGCCATCACTTGTCATGATTTAATTAGAACCAAGACCAGGGCCCGACCACCCAACTTAAAGCAGTAAAAATGTTGTGGCAGCTAACTAGTGGTGGGTCGGCACAATCCAATTTCCCTCAGGTCGATTTCAAGCACTGTTCTCCATCCCTCATTTCCCTGGTGTGTATTCGCTTCTGGAGTATATTGTGTATGGCTGTCAATTCCATATACTACTGAGTGGTGAGCCCTTTTTGGCGGGGGAGGGGAGCAGGTGTATTGGTTAGGACGAGCAGTGTCTCCACTGTATGTCTCCCATCGTGCCCAACTAGACAGGTGGCCCACTGTGGGGCCCCAATTGTGGTTCCTAGTGTATCTCCGCAGTGGGTGGTGTGTCTCCCGGGGAGTGTTCAAGGCAGTCTCTTGTCCGTTTTACCTAACAGTGATTCCAGGTATGTGTCCCATGTGTAGTGATCTGCTGGACACAGTCTAGTGTTCCAGCATTTACCCTATGTAACCAGCCACTCCATCCATCACAGGTGTCCCCGGTCAGGTGACCCTGCCAATAAAAGGGGCCGGGCGCAGGTGCCCTGGGCCAGTTCCATACACTATGTGTCCGTGTGCCATTTGTATGGCTGCATGAGGGCACTAAACATCACACCGTGCATCTCTAGGGGGCCCTTCAAATCTTCTAGCTTGTAGAGAGAGCCACACATCAACCCCAGCTGTGGCCCATTTGTGTAGATCCCAGAACCAAGTCTTCAGTGGGGGAGCTGTAGGGCATTTCGAATCCACAGCTATTCCTCGTTCAGCCAGGACATGGGTTAGATATCCACATTTAGTGGCAAATTTGTTCTTTTTGGAATGTGATATCACTCCCAACAAGCAAAATTGGGTCCGCTGTCAGCATTTTACCTGTTATTTCAGCAGTCAACCCCACTGTGAGATGGGTTTGGTGCGACTAATTGAACTGGGTGTACTTGAGTCAGGAGTTTTGGGACAACCTCATGACATCTTCTAATGAGGCCTTCCACTGTTTATCTTTAAGTTCTAGTCCGATACATTCTGTCCCCTTCTCCCCGAGTACTGGGTATGTGGTAGCACATACCTCCAGAAATGCCCTATATATCAGTGTGACTGCCCTCCTGTCAGTGCCATGACTGAGGTGTAAATGTAGTACTGCAGCTGTTGTGGGTTCCCTGTGTTCCAGCCCCCATGTGGCAGTGATAGCCTCAGTCAGGGTACTGTAGGTCAGGAATTGCCCTCCCTTATACCGTCATGAGGTGCATATTTACAAGGGCATTGCACCACCGGAACGTCACTTTTTTAGATGGTCCGCTGGCGCAATGCCCTGCACCATATTTACAAACCGGTGTTAATCTACTTTGCATGGCTTAACGCTGCTTTGTAAATATCGTACCATTTCATACAGGTATCTGCGTGAAAAGGACGTGCAATGGGTGTTTCTGTGGGTGTTCCATGCAACACCCATTGCTTTTTGACGGTGCCCCAGATTTACAAGGATTGTAAATCTGAGGCAGTGCCAAAAACGGAGTTAGATTTCCGCAATGAGGAGAAATACTTTTATTCCTCCTTATTTTTGCTCTTCCTATGTGTGCTACATTCTGCAGTATACATAGAAAGAGCAAATTGCCTTTAAAGATTGTTTATGTACAGGAAGGTGTCCCTTCCTGGATCAAACAATCATTAATTAATGATGATTTGCTACTTCTATGTGTGCTGCTGAATGCAGCACAAATAGAAAGAGCAAATCGTCATTATTGACTGTTTATGTACAATCATCCCTACAATGCAGGCACCATTGCAAAATGGAGCAAGGGTGTCTGCGCTGGTACTAGGCAGCTATTTTTAGCGGCGGCACAAGGGGAAATACAGGGGTGTGCCATATTCCTGTGAATACGGTGCATCCCAGCGTTTTTTAAATTGTTCGCAGGCCCACCCAACGCAATTTCCTAGTAAATATACCCAGAGTCTCTAATTCTGGAAAAGTATTAATCATGTGTGCATACATGTCCCTTATGACTCCGATTCCTGCCTCTATCTATGTTCTAATTATAGGAAAATTATGTTGTGGAGCACCAGGTGTGCCCACACTGGAAGTCTCAGAGAGTACTGTGCAGTGTCCCCTCTTAGATGCATGTATTTGTGACAATAATGTTTAGAGACTCTGACCAACTTGCCCCGGATATGCATGCGTGGTTTGAGAGGGCACACTAGATCATTTTACTTGTAGCAAGCACACAATACCTTCTACTACACTAGCTCTGACAATTACAATTACGGCCCGGTCCTTCTGGAACTCTATTCCCCCTCACATCAGAACTATTCCATCTTTTGCAAAATTCAAAAGTCAGCTCTAAGTCTTGTTCCTCGACCGTTCCCTAGTGAACCGATAAGTACACCGGAACGCTGAAGCAGACACTTCGCACCCGTTCGACTCTGTGTCCTCAAGACTTCTACCCCCGCTTCGCCCCTGATCCTGTTCTCGTCACCCTTCCCCGAAAGTGGAGCTCTCAGAACAATAACTTTCCTTTAAGACTTTCCAAGACCTCAGAGCCTCGTGGCTACTCTACGAATCGGAGCTCTCCGTCCATGATCCATACTATTAATGTAATGTGTTATTTTCTGCAATGCAACTGATGTAAAGCGCTCCGATTCCCTCCGGTCAGGCCAGCACTATATAAAACTTAATAAATAAATGAATATAAATAAAATAACAAATTAACAAAATACAGAGCAGAAGGGGGGCGTGGCCAAGATGGCAGCCGCAGCTTGAAAAGCTCCGTAGACTGCCTGTCCGGAATCCGCTATGTCTCCTGCTCATCTTGTTGTTTTCGCACCTGCACTGACACCCCTGGCTCTCGTCACGGGTGGGGGCCGTGTGGGGGTGTGAACTGCAGCAGATACCTCAGACCCCCACTGTGCCGGTGTGGCGGCCTAATCGTGGCTCAACACATGCTGATTGTGTTTGGCCGGCCTGAACTGAGGGAAGGACGCGGCTGAGAGGCCTTTCTCCCAGATGCTGCAGTGCTGTTGGCACCGCTGGTCATATCTAACACCTCGAGGGCTGAGGGAGAGAACAGGACCTTGATGTGGCCCGCGTTAGGGGCTGTTTTTTCCCCTGCAGGTCGGACGCCAGAAGCGCTGAGCTGCAGGACGCTGCCTGCAGGGACCACTGGGACCGGCTACAGAGGGGGCGCAGCAGAGCCGCGCTTGGAGTCCTCGGCCTGAGCGGTGAGCATGAGACCCAACGGAGGTGGGGCAACTGCCTCTTTTGATTCTACCACACCAGCCGGGAACACCTGCTGACCACGAGGTATGGGGCACAGCATGGAGCAGCCTTCACCTGGGGAGGGAGCCCCAGTCCCACTGAATTTCTCTGCTGTTCTGGCTCTGATGCAGGCGGCCTACTTGCCTGCGTGTGCGGAGGTACCCTGATGGGCGCCATGAACTGACTCTAGGGGTCGCCAGGATCCCTCTTTTGCGCCCTGAAGGTGATTGTGCCTGTGAGGGGGCTCTACCTGCTGACGGTGGGGGCCCTTGGTTTCTCACCTGTTGACCTGTGTGGTCCACATAAGGTGTGAATAGTGCTGAGAACCTGCTGGGGCCATTAACTGACTGTTGCTGCCCCAGTCTTGATTGGACCCTGGTTGGACTGCTCCCCCCTCCCTCCTAGACACTCTTTGGGTGCTATTGGTTAACTACAACTGCACTCAACTGCAAAAGAGTTTAAACCCATACTTGCCTGGCGGTGTCCCCAGTGGATTTTGGAGGGATACAAACTGCTCCTCAGTGGTTCGTTGCAGCGGTTTGTGCTAGGCCCTGGTTTACTTACTTGCGGTTGGCTACCTTGATGCAAGGCCTCCCTCTTCACCACGGAGTGATGTAGGAATGACAGTACTCCACACGCAGCCTACCTATTATAAAAATGTTTGAACCGTGATCCGGGGTACACTGCCATGGGCAAAGATAGACCGCAGAGGGGGCCACAACAAAGATGGATCAATATACGTCCTAAAGGCGCACGCTGAGGGCAGATCCCCCATGTGAGTCCCCCAGAGAGAGAGAAATCGCATTCAGATCCCTCGGGAGCTCAAATACTCACAGCTATAGAGGACTCAAGTGCAGCTGTGCAAGGAAAAATGGACGCAGTGTCTCTGGATTTTGGTCTCCAGCTGGTTGACCTCTGCACAGTGGCAGAGAGGTCACTTGCCACTGAACAGACTGTGACTGAATTGCAGGGTGAGCCCGCCCTGAAGGCAAGTCTCACTGATTTGTCCGCTAAATCAGCGGCTCTGGGGCGCAGAACAGAGGACGCGGAGGGCCGATCCCAGAGATGTAATCTTTGTCTGTTGGATTTCCAGAAGGGGCGGAGGGCAGGGACCTGGAAAACTTTCTTGAAAAGTGGATCAAAATTGCACTCCCTATCATAGAATTGTCCTCTATCTTTGTGATTGAATGTGCACACCATGCCGTTATGCAGCCACCCTCGGCGGGAGCCTCGCCTCACAAACTCATTGTGAAGGTCCTAATCTACAAGGATCACGGCTGCATCCTTTTTTTTTTTTTAACTCTTTATTCGTGACTGTATCAGTTATTACATGTTATAATCAATCATTTTACATTTTATCAGTCTTTTCTCTTTTTCTAAACTATAACTGTCGGCGTATTAACATTCATGGTTTTCTCCTTCCATCGTGTCTTATATCTTCCAAATAATCATTCTGTCATAACATTTATCTTATGCATTCAAATTGCAATTTTGCCTGTGTATTGAACATTCCCGGTCCCTTTTCCCTCCCCCATCCCTGTCTCCTGGCCATTCCCCTGTGTACATTCTGCATTCTTGGTATATTGACTTTATTCTTTACAGAGAATATTTCGTTGTTTGGCTTGGTTATCCTGTACATCTTGCAGTTGCCTCTACATTCATTATTATTCTGCCTACCATGCATGCATTCATGTATTGTCTCCTTGTGGCAGTTCTAGGTCTATATCTTCCAGTTCTATCAGCATTCTTTCCCATTCTTGCGCTATAGGATATTTACGGAGTCCCTTCTCCTCTTCCCTACGCAGGGCCGCAGTTTCCGCTTTGCCCCATTTTAGTAAGTCAGAGCGCCACACCTCTACATTCGGGGTCTGGACGATTTCCACCTCATAGTTATAGCCCTTAGTGCTAACAATAGGGCCAAGTCTAATAGTTTCAGTTGCGCTCTGCAGGACTTAGGTCTCCTCCTGTGTCCTATCAGGCAGGGTAGTGCCCCTTCTGGGATCTGCATGTCTGTGAGAGTGTGTAGCGTGTTTCTGATCGTCCCCCAATAGGTGCGTATTCTCGGGCATGTCCACAACATATGGAGGATGCCAGCGTCATCCGTCTGACATCTGGGGCAGCTGTGGGGGGAGGCAGGGAACATCTTGTGGAGCCTGTGTGGGGTGAGATACGCCCTATGTAAGATCATGGCCTGTATGAATTTAAATTTAACGTTTCTGGACACTCTCCTGTGATGTCCTAGGATAATCTTCCAGTCCCCGTCCGTTATGGTCTCCCCTGTGTCCATGGTCCAGGCCTCCCTAAGTGTGGCGAGGGGCAGAGCTGCGTGTTCCCTAATGCCCACATAGAGCCATTTTACTAGGTGTCCCCCCATCCCCATATAGTGAAGGAGATGTACCAATTCATGTTGCTCTGGCTTGGTGCGTTGTGGAGCCCATGTGCGTCTTATATAGTGGGTTACCGAGGCGTGTAGGAGGTACATTCGTTGTGGGGCTCCCGTGAGTTGTGCAAAGGAGACATGATCCATCAAAGTGTCGTCCCCAAAAAGGTCGCCTACTCTATCCACCTCTGTATTCGTCCAGGGTTGTAATCTGCATTGTGTCAGCCTTCCCTGCGGTGTTGGGATCCCTAAAAGGGGAATGTTGCCTGCATAGGGAGTGGTCCCTGCTGTGTATGCCAATGCCTTCCGCCAGCACCGTAAAGCCGTGAGCAGCAGGGGGTGGCAGTCTCTGGAGATCTTGGCAGCGGGGAGCAGAAGCGAATGTAATTCTCCGCGCGCCAGCCTGTCCGGTGTGAAGGCGATCTCGTGTAGATCCCTCCCCGCCACCCATCGTGTCAGCCATTGGAGTTGGCTGGCGTAATAATAACCTCGTAAGTCTGGCACGCCTAGGCCTCCCTGTCTGGTATTCAACTGTAGTTTCTTGAGGCTTATTCAACGTCTCCCCGAGCCCCATATGAGGGTGGTTAATAACGTATTCAGTGTGATAAAAATTTGCTGTGGAAGTAGGACCGGTAAGTTTACAAAATAATACAGTATCCGTGGAAGTAAGACCATCTTTGAAATCGCCACCCTTCCCATAACAGACAGGGGCAGGGATGTCCAGAAATTCACGCTACCTCGAAGACCGTTGATCGCCCTCCGTACGTTACCTTCAATCTGGTCTTCCTGACTCCGGTATACGTTAATGCCCAGGTATTTAAATGTGGTCGGTGCTATTTGGATCTCATAGGTACCAAACTGTATCTGGGAAAGTCGTTGTCCTTCCCGGAAGTAGAAGCCTAGGGATTTCACCAGGTTTATGGCCAGGCCAGAGATTTTCTCAAATCGTTCAAATATATCTGCTAAGTGGGAATGGTTTCCATGTAGATCACAGAGGAACACCAATATATCGTCGGCATAGATGGAGATCAAGTTATGGGTCCCCCCCACCGTTATGCCCGTCTCCGCCGCTGTAGTTCGGAGTGTGATTGCCAAGGGTTCAAGTGTGAGCACGAACAGTAACGGCGACAGCGGGCAGCCCTATCGGGTGCCTCTGCAGATGTCATAGCTGTCCGAGGTATACCTGCCCGTGCGCGCTCTAGCCGTTGGACTCGTGTACAGCAAACAAATCCATTTCACCAGGGTATCAGGGAAGCCGAAGCGCCCTAGGGCTTCAAACATAAAGTCCCATGTCAGGGAGTCAAATGCTTGCCGGAGGTGTAGGGCAATGCATCCGGCTCGCGGTAGATCCTGTGGTGTGGCCGACATGAGGGCGTGGAGTCGTCTTGTATTCTGGGAAGTGCTCCTCTCTGGGAGAAAGCCACATTGGTCTGTATGGATCAAACCAGGAAGATGGCCTTGTATACGCAGGGCGATAGCTTTGCTAAGGATTATGTACTCCGTGGAGAGCATGGAGAGGGGTCTATATTACTTACATCGAGGGTGTCCCTGCCGAGTTTCGGAATAGATATTACCAAAGCCTGTATGGTCGTGGCTGGCAGATGCCCGACTTTATAAGCGGTTTTGTATATTTTCTCTAAGACGGGTGCTAGCGTTTCAGAGTAGGTTTGATAAAATTCCCTGGGTAGTCCATCCATACCAGGAGTCTTGCCCCGGTTAAGTGAGTGGATAGCTACTTTTATTTCCTGCTGCATTATGGGTCCAGCTAAGACAGTCTGGACCTCCTGGGTCAGGGTTGGGTTCGTCCGTCCCTTCAGAAATTCCACAATATCATCTCCAGCACCTTCGGGGGGGGGGCATATAACCGCTCGGGGTGAACTTTAAACACAGTGTTAATTCCCAGTTGCGTATTTACCTCCCTGTCTGTTTCATCTCGGATGCTCGTAATCACGGGGATATCAGGAGTATCCCGGATTAGTCTAGCTAGTAGGGCTCTGGATCTATCCGCTTCCGCCTGCTGGCATCTCAGATAGTCCCCATAATCCATAACCCTCAAGGTTTCCAGGAGTGCCGCTTGTTCTATATTGCATGATTGTAAGTCTCCTTTGCGCCTAGGGTCTATTCCCGCCTCCGACTCTAGTTCCCTCAGGCGGTTCTCCACCTCGCATAGTTTTCCATGTATTTCTTTTTGGGCCCCTACCAGTCTGCCAATTGCCTCTCCCCTTACCACAGCCTTCATAGCATCCCACACCACCAGGTTCGAGGATGTGGAGTCCCAGTTCTCCCTGAAATAATTATTCAGCGTGTCAGAAAGGTGTGTGCGGAACGGGGCATCCTTTAGTAGTGAGGGGTTGAGCCTCCAGGTGGGCACTGGTGAGGGTACCTTTCCCCAATGTAGGTCAAGTGTTAGGGGTCTATGATCCCCAAAAATTTTTGCGAGATAGTCTGAGGAAGTGCACTTGGCCGTTAAGGAGCTAGTACAAATGAATCTGTCCAGGCGGGTGTGTAAGTTATGCACTGGGGAATAGTACGAGTACTCTTTGTGTGTTGGATGTAGTGCTCGCCATACATCTGTCACTCCCCATCCCTGAAGCCACATCCCAAACGAGTCGGACATCTTGTGCACCCCTGTCGCCTGGAGGGGAGGGTGCGATCTATCTAGGTCCATATCCAGTATCATGTTCCAATCTCCCCCCAGTATCCAGGGGACGTCTATCCAGTCTGTCAGGGCCCGTCCCACGTTTGCCAGGAACCTGTCTTGATCAAAGTTCGGGCGTAGACGCTACCCAGGACTATCATTATTCCGTCTAGTGTGCCCCTCAACAGGATATATTGTCCCTGTTCGTCTACCCTCCTCTCCAGTTCCACGAAAGGGGTACCATATCGCACCCATATTGTGGCCCCTCTGGAGAAGGCGGAGTACGTCGTGGAATATACAGTTCCTCTCCATTTTTTTCGCAGTGTGTGTGCTTCGGCCTGTGTTAGGTGAGATTCCTGCAAGAATACTATGTGCGCTTGTTGGCGAATCAAAAAGGCGTGTATTCTGTGTTTTTTTTGTACTTCCCCTAACCCGCGTACATTCCAGGTAACCAGCCTATATTTCCCTGTCTTGTCAGCCATAACCAAATACAGGTGGCACATTGGGTCTCTTTACATGTTGTAATGTGTGTATCATCAGTGTTGGCCAGGAGACGGTTCCCACCCTTACCCAAACCCAAACTCTAGAGGCGCGGCCTCGGAACATGGCTGTGCCGAACAAAGAAATGCAAAAGGTAACCAAAAACTCTACCGTGCATACGCTTTTGGGGGGTCTGCTAAGCATAGGCCGTGTCCAGAGAGCCATACTTGTCTGCGCTGCCGGCTCAACGGCGCCGCCGGGGGAGTCATTATATATGCAGCAGTTGCTGTTAGCCTTTCGGGGGGGGGGGGGGGGGGGGGCGTTTCTTCGCCCGCACAAATTTGTACTTCTGCGTCTCACAGGAGTGCGGGGCGTAAGGTCCCTCACTCTCAATCAGTATACAACAAACCTAACTTAGTGACATCGCGCTTCATCATGTCAATATTTAAACCATATTCATTTACCCCTGTTGTAGGTCCCTCTTCCCCCTCTGTGCCCCAGCTGTGCATTCAGTACATAATAGAAAGGATACTAGTGTGTCTTGAAGTCTCAGGTTTCTTCCATTTTAGGAGTTATTCTTGGGCATTGTCTAGAATTTCATCTGCCGCTCTAGGTGTTACAGTCGGGAACAATACCATGCTGTGTTCCGAGTCCGAGTGCACTGTGCTGTCCTCAGTGTCTGTATTAATTGTCTCTCGTTCGTCTCTGAAGGAGCCCACCATTGCGACAGCGTCTTCCTGTCCTTTCTTCTGCTGGTAGACAGTAGGTTTACGCCGTTTCGGTTCCGTGCTCCGTGCACTGGACATGTCTCCCGCGTGCTCTGATCCGTCCTTGGATCCGTTGACCGATGATCCTTGGGTCGGTTCCGGGTTCTCTTCGATGTCCATCACTTCCAGCCACTCCTCTACATCCGTGGGGCTCTCAAAGAAGTGAGTTTTATTGTCATGTATCACCTTGAGGCGGGCGGGAAATAACAGGGCCTAGCGGAGTTTAGCTTTCTGTAGTCTTTTTTTTACCTCGTAATAGGAGGACCTTTGTTTCTGCACCAGGTTGGTATAGTCTGGGTGTGGCGAGATACGTTTATTTTCGTATTCTATGAGGGACTTTACTCGGGCCTGTCGAAGTAGCACGTCTCTGTCTCGGTAGTTGAGAATTTTAACAATCAGCGGCCGTGGTGCTTGTCCCGGTCTCGGTCGGCCAGTGGGGATCCTGTGTGCTCTCTCCACACAGAAGAACGGTGATAGGCCCTCCGTGGCTACGTTGTCCCGGAACCACTGCTCCATGAATTCCGTGGTGTGGGTCCCCTCACAGCGTTCTGGAAGGCCTATGACACGGATGTTGTTGCGTCGATTTCGGCCTTCGGCATCCTCCACCCGTTCCATGAGAGATTTTACTTGAAGTTGAATTTGTTGGATGGAGTCAGTGTGTTCCGCCACCGTCGAGGCGAGGTCCGTAAAAGCCGACCCTTGATCCTTAACTTTGTCCACCAGTTTGTCGTGGTCGGCTTTTAACAGTGAGAGGTTAGTGGTAAGGGTGCCCATCTGCGCCTCCATCGCCGTCCTGGAGTCCCTGATTTCCTTGAGTATCAGATCCAGTTTGTCCATTGGTTGGTCCTCAGAGAGGGTAGAGTTCAGTGTTAGTGGTGCGGGTCCTCCCGGGCCTGTATCCAGCGTAGGTCCCGCAGATGTCCCCTCCTTGCCGTCCACAACTCTCGTTCCTTTTCGGACCATGATTCTCGTCTGTAGGCCAACACGGTGTCCGGGACTATGATGCAGGGTGAGTGCCCGCCACCTCGGATTCTCCACTCCGTGTCTCTTTGTCGTCTCCGCACCAGCCCCTGACTCAGCTCCACGCTCTGTCGTATTCTCGGCAGCCAAGCCTGTCTCAGAGCAGGGCCCGTTCAGATCTGCCTACAGGGCCTCACAGGCATTTCTCAGCGTACGATGCTCCGCAGAAGCCCAGGAGATTGACCCCCTGGGTACAATGATGGTCGTCCCACTCCACCCCCGCAGCGCGGGAGCGCCGACAGCTTTCCCTCGGTGGCGCAAAACGCCGGTGATGGCCTCCCGCGCTTTTGGGTCTTTACTTTTGCGGCTGCCCTCTTCATTCTCAGTCTATGGCCGCATTCATCTCACGCCGCATCAGGGGGGGGAAGGCAGGAAAGAGACCGGGCTTGTCCTCACCGGCACCCTCGCTCCGCGGAGCCGGCGCCGCAGTCAGACCCCTCCCGGATCGGGCTCACCGCCAAAGTCGGGGCTTCCTCTCTGGTTTCGGCCCGCAGAGCAGTCCGAGCCCCTCGCAGGCACACAGGTGGGCACTCCTACGTCCTCCGCAATCATCAGCAGTGTCGCGGGTCACATTGTAGGCATCCTCCCCCTTTCAGCCGTGGACCGTCGCGCCGGGCGGCGTTTCGTGCTTCGGCCACCTCGGCCACCACGCAAGGGCCCGGCTCGTAGCTCGGAAGTAGGCCTCAACCAGCACCCCGTCGTCCGCTCGGTGTTCCGGGCTCGCTGGACCTCCGGAGTTTGGTCGAGTCGTGTAGAGACTCTGCAGAGGCAGGTTCCGGTCAGTGGTGGCTTGTATCGTCCCCCAGGCACGGCTTGCAGGGTTTTATCCCCCCGGCGGCATCGGAGCTCTAGCAGACTCCGACCGCCATCTTGGCCTGCTAGCCACGCCCCCCACGGCTGCATCCTTAAGGCCGCTCGTCAAGACAGTGACCCCACTTTCGATAACCACACAATACAAATTTCCCCGGACTACATGCCTATGGTTAAACAGCAGAGAACATCCTTTGAGAGGAGTGAAACAGAAATTGAGAGCAATAAACCTGCAGTATATGCTTCTCTATCCTGCTAATCTGAAGATACCCATGGAGACAGATTTTTTTACCACCCTGTAACTCGCATGGGATTGGCTGGAGGTGCGAGGTGAGGGGAGGTCTCTGGCCCAGCAGGGTATGGATGTATGAAACTCTGCTACTAGGCAGACACAGAAGGCTGGCAGACAAGGTAGGTGGGGCAGGTGTGGTGGTATGCTATGATGGGTCTCTGGATTTGGAGCTGCCAGGCTCAGACATCGAGGGATGACAACTGCTTAAAAGGGGCCCATTGCTGCAGCAGGCTGAACATGAGGCTGCGAGAGCCCTAGTGGAGTAAGTCACTGCCTCTAACTCAGATACTAGTATGGGGGATGTGATGGTGGAGACCCCTCAACCTAAGGACCCCTGAATAGATGAAGGAACAGTGGGTTGCATGTGTCTGGTATTAATTGCTGATGGAGAAGGCCATATGCCTGACTCTGGTGGTGGAGAGCTGCGGCGGCTGCTGCATAGTGCAGCATTGGTGACTAGAATTCCGGATTACGTAGGGTGCGACTGGGATGGGCGCTGGTATGTAACGGGAGGGCGCCTCTCCTTCTGTTAGTTTCTTCTCATTGTTTCTTCCTTTTTTATCATCCCCCCATACTACTCCCCTTCTCTCCTTTTTTCTATCTATTGGTTGCATTGTTGCGTGACAGGGCATGGCAGCTGTGTGTCTGAGTGTGTGCTTGCATGTGTGCAGTGGCTAAGGATGGGAGGATGTGACCGGGGCTCGACAGTGGCTGCTGCTGGATCATCCCTCAGCCTGGAACTGGTATGTGGTGGACTTGATACCTTCGAAGATCTCCAACAGGTACGTGGAATGGGCTTTTGTAATGTAATTGCGCACTAATATAGTGCTGTGCCATTTAGTGCTGCTCAGTTTTCGAAGTCCGTGGGAGGAGGGGAGTGGGGGGACATGGAGGGGTTTAGCGGTCACGGAGGGTTGGAGGGGAAACGTATGGGTCACGACGAGCCCATGCTTTTTGATTTCAAGGGAAACTTTGCCTCCCTTCTGGGAACCGTCCCGGGAATGGGTTAATTGATAGAGCTGCAGTGGGAGGCAGGGAGTCTCCTCTGCTATGAAACCGAGAGCAAACGAACAGTCTACAGTGGACTATTACTTTGTGTGTTGTTTCATGGCAGAGGAGACTCCCTGCCTCCCATTGCAGTGGAAATGACTGTCTGTCCCAGTTTCTAAGTGCTTGGTGAAGTGGCATAACACAAAAAGTTGCCCCCCCCCGCCCTGCAGAATGTGTGGCGAGGCCCCAGAGTTTCACATATACCTATTGGTCTTGGGCTGAATGGGCCGCCACCTGAATGGATGAGGGGCCCCTTGTGCCGCATGAGTTGCAGGGGCCTGTTTTGCGCCCCAGGCTTGGTGTTAAGCTGCTATAGTACTATTTAGTACAAAGTTAAGCTGCTTAGTCTGGGTGTATATTGTAGGTAGGGACTGTTCCATTTGCTGGGTAGGAATGGGAAGAATTGGAGTTTAGCTAACTTCCAAAGTGCGTTCATGAAAGCTGAGATGGTCAAAGGATTTGCAAGATACAGAAAATGAGGAAGGAAATGCCTAAAGGTCTGCCGAAGGACATTTTGATGTCTGCTTGGTGAGTGAGTTAATCATTTCGCCCCTTAAGGTGGTGGTCAAAAGAAGAAAGTGTTCATACAGGCTGACTGACACCCTATCCTGGCCTGAAGCACAATCACTCAATGAATGAATGAGTACATCTGCCAGCAAAACTGAACAGTGAAATACATGAACCTGCCTCGGGTACTGGGGATGCAGTGAAGCTGACGCTGCTGCTGCTGCTGAAACAGCCAAGTGCAGCATACATTCCACCTTTGCCTTGTTCTGGTTCACTCAGCAGGTGTAGTTGAAGGGCTGGAACAAGGGGAAACTGTGTTTCCAAAGGGATGTTCTGTGTCATGACTACTTTTATGGCAGTTAAGTACTTTCAGGCAATTGTTTACAGTGACCTCAGGATCAGGACAGTCGATGCACTACTTCGACAAGTGCTCTTGGGGGGTATGTGAGGCAAAGGCTGGTGCAACTATCCTGCAGGTGTTTGGAAAAACCCAGAACATTTTTTGTCCCAGAGAAAACTAAGCCCTCAGACCAGCAGACGAAAGCTCAGCTCATAATTAATGTGAAATGGTGAGTGAGTGAGTGAGTAAGTGAAGGGATGGGTGGATGGCAGAGTGGTTTAGTGAAAGGGTGAATTAAAGGGTGAATGGACGGATAATGAGAGAAAGGATGGATAGGTGAGTGGGAGGATGGATGAGAGAAAAGGTAAATAGATGGATGTATGAGTGGATGGATGAGTGAAATGATGGATGGGTTGATAAGTGAAAGGGTGGATGGACGAAAGAAAGGGTGGATAAGTGAGTGAAAGGGAGGGTAGATGGACAAAAGGATGGGTAGGTGAGTGAAGGAGCGAAAGGGTGGATGGATGAGTGATAGGATCAATGGATTGATTCATGAGTGGATGAGTAGATGGGTGGGTGGGTGGGTGGATGGAAAGCTGGATGATGCTTAAGAGAAATGGGGATGGTGAGAGAAAGGGAGGATGGATGGGTGGCTAAAAGGATGAATGGGTGAAAGGGTAAATGGCTGGCTGGATGGATGAGTATACAGATGGATAGGGTGAAAGGGTGGATGGATGGAGGTATGGATGAGTGGAATGATGGATTGAAGGATATATGATGAATAGGTTTGCAAATGGTGGAATATGTGTGGCCATGGATGAATGGTGAAAGACTGAATGATTGATGAAAGAATGATTACACCCTGTAGCCCTCAGAACATTGACTTTCACATTTACATGAGTCATTGTCTTTATATAATATGTGTGTGATGTAAAGCACTCCGACAACCTGCCGTACATACTAGGGATGAGTAGCACTATAAAAGAAATCAAATACACATGAGGGACGGTCTATGCGAATATGAGGGGCGCCATTGGAGGGTGGTAGCAAGGCTGACTGGCCGCACCGAGTATCAGGCGTTTCCCTGAGAGGCTGGAAAGGTGGGGGCGGGTTTGTTACTGGGGCTGACATTGCAAAGTTCCTTGTATATCCAGCATTTTTAGGCAACAATAAAAGCGGCATCACTTATATTCAGGTGTGGTTCACCAGGGACTGGTGACTAATGTACCTGCTGGAAGATTGAGTTTTGAGCTGTGTAATAAGCCTCTGTCATCTAACTACACCCACTCACAAACCTGCAGTTAAGTAAACCCACTTATTGTGTTGGACATTATTTACCAGATAAGGCCGGGATATGAAGGTGGCCGTTGGTTATGTGATGTACGAGATTCCAGAAATTTCTGTCAGGTGGTGAGGGGGCCCGACATTTTAAAAAAGCAGCTGGGGGGGCTCAGCCTACAAAAGTTTGAAGACCTCTGTTCTAGATACTTCTGGCCCGTTAAATTTCAGATCACTCTTAGTACAGACTATTTGTTGGGTTTCTTGGCACATCTCCACCTTTAGCCCCTCACAGGCCTGCACCATTCTTTCCCTACAAGCTTTTGCTCATTTTAGGTTACTGATTTTGATCTCTTTCCTACACCATTGTGCGACTTTTTGGCCTTTTATATTTTCCAATCGTTTCCAAAATCTGATTACCGCTGTTTGTACTTGTACCCCCAAGACTTTGTTCCTATTTCTGTTCTTATTGCTTGGGCCATTGATGATTGGGGGAGGGATAAAAGGTTTTTAGGCATTTCCCTTCCTCCAGGTCCCAGACTCCCTTACCGCTCAAATAAAGGATTTCTGTGCCATAGAGGACTTGCGGGGGTATCATTGCACTAAAAGCTTTCAGTAATTGACGGTGTGACATATCCCCATAATCCTGGTTAAACAGTTTTAGACCAAAGATTGATGTGTGTGCTTTTGCTTTTTGGGCTTCCAGATGAGTCTGCCAGTTTAATGTCTTATCGAACCACATCCCGAGGTAATGATATTCGTTAACCGTTTCCAGTTTAAGATCGCCTAAGCCCCAATTATACTTAATTGCCTTTTTACCAAAGCATAACGTTTTTGTCTTGTCTAAGTTTACTATTAAAAATTTCCTAGCACAATATTCATTAAAAGATTTCAACTTTCTTTGGAGGCCTGTCTCAGTCTGGTCTACTATTACCAGGTCGTCTGCATATAAAAGGCAGGGCACCTTTTCTCCGTCCATTCCGGAGCTTGCACTACCCTCGACCTCTAGACAGGCGGGTAAATCTGACAGGAATATAGAGAATAACTGTGGGGCCAAAACGCAGCCCTGTCTCAGGCCATTTGCAATAGGTATTTTTTGTGTTAATGACCCTTCAGTATCCCTAATTACTTTGGCCCAATTACCTCGGTGTAGTTCTTTTATTATAGTAAGTAGATCTTTGGGGATATTTTTCTTCGTGAGAGTTTCCCATGAGCAGTCCCGATCTACTGAGTCGAACACTGCTCGGAAGTCAACGAAACAACAGCAAAGCTTGCCGTTTTGTTCCGTTGACTTCCTTGCCATTGCCCACAGTGCAAAGCAGTGATCTATCGTGGAGTGCCCTTCTCTGAATCCTCCCTTTTCAGTGGGTACAATTGAGAACTCCTCGACCCATGCATTTAGTCGATTTAACACAATTTTTGACAATACCTTCTCTCCTACATCTAGAAGGTTAATCAGTCTATAATTTTGTGGTGCATCCATGCTACCTTTTTTATGGATTGGCCTGATTACAGCGCCCTTCTGATAGTATTAAACGGAACATCTGGGCGAAGAGTCTTGCCCACCACTTTAGCTCTGACTTTAATATCATTGCGGGGAGATTATCAGGGCCTGCCGCACGAGTTAGCTTCAGTTCTCTTATTATGTTTTCTACTTGCTGTTCGTTGAAATCTAATTTGAGATCTTCCGATATTTCCTGCCAAGGTTGGGACTCTATGTATCCTTGGGGATCTCGTGCCTCATACAATTCCCTTAAGTACTCCCCCCAGGCTGCCTCACTAACGACACATTTCATTTCTCCGTCTGTTGGACCAGACGCTACTTTTACCATTTTCCAGAATTGTCTTAGGTTTTTATCTTCAATTGATTCTAACAAGTTTAACTAACATTTCTCTTTGTATGACCTTTTTGCATCAGTAACCATTTTTTTAAATTCAGCTTTCAGCTTATTTAAGTATTTTTGTCTCTCTTGGTTGAAATTTTTCCTTTGACTTCTTAGTACTGCCCATATCTCCCTTTTTAGGTCTCGCGCCTGCGATGCATATGGCGAAGCCATATGCCATCGCGCAGGCGCGATACTATTGTTGCCGGGTCTGCTTCCCAGGAGACAAGAGATGTCACGCGCACGCTCTGGAAAGCGATCGGCGCCGGCCGCGCGCGCGCGTTTCCCAATCTCCTGTCTCTCTGGGAAGCACACAAGCAAGCCCAGCAAGCCCCGCCAAGGCACCACGAGCACGTCCCACGTGGGCGCCTACCACGAGGACAACCGCAGCAGCAGGGCAGCCCCGCCGCTCACGGCATCTCGCTCAGCGATCGCTCGCAATCACTTTCAGCGCTCCTACTCGCTGTGACCCGCAAAGGCGACAACAGGGAATAGACGCCGGACTCTGTGCGCGCTGCTAACACCGTAAAGTAAATATTCATCCCTACTACGCAGTAACTGCTGCTCCTGGCAGTTCGCTTTTCATTTAATTTGATAATGTGTTCAGCAAATGAAGTGGTGCGGGCTGCAGTGTTTTACCAAGACAAATGCATATTTTCAATCATTGTTTAACGGGGGCGGCTCAAGGCAGAGCTTCAACCCCCCACTAGAGCCGTGTGCGATAGGAAGAGTAGGCGCTATCAATCGTTATTGTCTGTCTCGCGCGCTGTAATTGCATTCGATAGTCCACTGATTCTGATGTCTGCGCTAATGTTGGGAACAGCGGAGAGACAGATGCTCGGGACCGATCATATGCATCCAGTGGGCACTTTGATAAGTTGGCAGCGAGGCTCCGGGTTTGATGATAAATTGTCTCACTGGTCTCTCAGCCTCTCCTGCTCGCTCCTCAGTGATTGCTCTTCCCTTCCGCCCCTCTCCCGCTTCTGTAGTTTCCTTTGGCTCTCACTTCCTCACCGTTAACACTTCCTTCCCTGCCTCCCAGACCTCCTGGCATTGCTATTTCCTCCCTAGTTTCTCCTCTTTCACTCTAGTCCATTTGCAGTGCTTTCTTTGCATGTCTCACTCATTCTCTCCTCTGGCATTTGCCTTCCACTTGTCTCTCCTTCCTCTGCCTTTGTCCATCTCGCCAAGTCTTCCCTCTCTTTCATCTCTCCCTTAGACACCTCCTTCATTGCTCTCGGCGTCTCTTTATCTCTGTCCTGCTTATTTCCCCATTGACTTATATTGGAGTGGAGGCAGTGTTAGGTGGGGCACAGCTGAAATAAAGCCGTTTTCCGGAGTCTCACACCTGAATTACGCGCGATGCCATACCCCTCACAAATGTACCTTTTAAGCAATAAATTGCTTTATTTTACTGTTCTTCCGTGTAAAACTTATTTCGCTTAAAGGAAAACATGCTAAACATTATCTCCCTGTTATATGTCACCAAATGTTGACAGAACGGCCCTCGCGAACTCTCCCCATAGTTGGCTGTCTTTGCCATTGTCTCGGAAATAATCTGCTTAACTATGCAGTAACTCTTCCTTTCCTCGGCCGCAGTTCCTGAGCAGGAATTTGAAACGGCGACTGTTCCCCCCTCCTTGGCTGCAGTTTGATACACCAGCCCACGACGCATCTTTCCCATCTGGTGCAGGCTGCGTATTCATTACAGACCACGTCGGGTCTGTGGACAAACTCTCTGTAAGGGGAGATTCTCGTCTCCGACCTCCGGTTCTTTGTTTCTGGACAGGAAAGGTTTGGGAGCCTATCATGATAAACTGCGGCAGCAGCAGCTTGTCCCCAACCCAAAACCCATACTTTTCTTGGAGCGTTGTGTTTTTTTTTCTTGTTTTTTTCAAATGCCTTACGCAGTGTGCCGAACACAACTGGCTGCTCCAAAGTGTGATTGTGAATGAAATGGGAAAATAGCTGTATCCACCTGTGCTGTATTTGTGTAGCCTTACTCGTTTGTTTTGCGTTTGTGAGGATTATACATGTCTGCACCCGAATGCTACTTGTGCAATGCTTTGCAGATTTGTGCTGAGGCTGGCACCTGTTTCTGCACGTATCTCTCTGCTGTTGCTTGTTCATGCCGCCAGAGCCTTCTGTCTCTCTAAATTGCAGCAAATGTTTGAACATGATGTTAATGATTGTTGGCATTGCTTAATTGGAGTTAAAGAGCTACCTGCCCATATTATTTCCTTGTTTTTGCCGATTTTTTAAAAAATGTAAACTTCTTTCTACTGCCCAAAATTGTTCTACTAGTCGTATTGTTTTTAGTTTAATGACTTGTTCTGAGCGTTTGTTGGAATCATTAAAGCTAACCAGCTTTGGCAAAGCCAATATGTTTCGCCTCTGTGAGATTTATGTTTCTTAGACATGCTGCAAGCTAATGTCCAGCATGGCTTCACGTAAAGAAAAAAAGTGCTGTGGTGTGTATCTACTTTTTAGCCATATTGCACGGCAGCAACCACAACCCGCCGATCTTGGAACTGGCGAACCGGTTGGTGTCTTGAGGTGGATCAACATCGTGTGATTCTGGGGAAATCACTTGCTCTCCCCACGCCTAAAAACAAAAAAATGAACGTACCTGTGTGTAATCCCCGTGGTGAGGTGCATCATTACAGCTGCGTGAATAATAACAGCTGTGAGCCCGTGCATGAGGTGCATCATCAGAGCTTTGTGAATAATAACTGCGTCAGCCCCGTGGTGAGGTGCATAATAACTGCGTCAGCCCCGTGGTGAGGTGCATCATTACAGCTGCGTGAATAATAACAGCTGTGAGCCCGTGCATGAGGTGCATCATCAGAGCTTCAGAGCTTTGTGAATAATAACTGCGTCAGCCCCGTGCGTGAGGTGCATCATTAGAGCTGCGTGAATAATAACAGCTGTGAGCAACAGCACTCTTGCACACACTCAAAGTGCTCACCAATTCAAAGTATGCTAAAAAATGTATGCAACGCATTGTCATACACAATGCCAATAACTCAAACTTTAATGCTGCGAGACCTATTGCATTGCAAATGCTTGTTTTAGATTGGCAGTCGATAGAAAACCATTTCACTCGGCTAACCGGGATATTTGTATCATTTCTTTTATCTTTTTTAGTTCTATCCTTAGGCACTGTACTACTTGGGCTATCTTCTCTATAAACCATTCCAAATGTTTACTCCCGATGTCTTCTGGTTCAACTTTAAGTTGAAAGACCTTTAGTTTTTCCTGATACTCCTCAGTTAATCTTGTTGTCACACGTTTGGGATAATCAACTTCTTGTGGAATCACTTTGTCTCTGGGCACCTTCCTTCCCCCAAGTAACGTTAGATGCAGTGAATTATGGTCACTGATTTCACTTTGATGTATCTTGAATTCAAGTAATAGAGGGAAGTTCCAGGCTAACATAAACATGTAATCAATTGGACAATTCTGTGAACCTATTTTGAAGGTCTTCCCTGCCGGGCAGTCTGATTTAACTCTGCCATTTAGGCAGAGAAGACCCCTTCCTCCTAGAAAATTTACTAATTCCATATCCTGTTTCGAAGGATCACATACTGGGAAACTAGCATAATTTATTCCATAAACCTCCAACAGTTCTCTATTCCAGAGATCGGCCTTCTTTGGGTATAGCTTATGGTTAAAATCCTCCATGATTATCAGTACATCTGAGACATATTTTTCTAATAAGGAGTCAATGTCCTCTTTAAAATTCCCCACCTCAATAGCATGCTCTGCCGCATTATCCCACTGCGTGTATACATTTATAACAATCAACATTTTATATTTATTTTCCAAGGTCAGTAGTTCTAGTCTACAAGCCAATAGCCATTTACATTTCATTTTTTACGTTATTACTTCTATTAGTACTTTTGTTGAAACAAGGGTCATTATCCCCCCCCCGATGGGCGACCAAATCTTTTTCTCTTGGCCGGTCGATTTAATTGTAGGTAACCCTCGATGAATGGGGTTTCGTCGCATATCCAAGTCTCTTGTAGGCAGGCAATTGCCACTTTATTTACTACTTCCTTTATATGCTCTTGTTTTATCTCATTGCCTAAGTGTAACGTGGAGAAGCCGGCCCCCCTAATGTCTAGGAGTGCGCCGACCCCAGAGGGAAATTCATCATGTGACCCCCCCTCTTTTCTTCACAGACTGTGGACTGGGGACCTACCCTGGAATCAGTGTATCCACAGGAGAAGGATTACGAGGACGATGATCCCTTTAACTGGCTACACCGTGGTGAGGAGGAGGAGCCCACACCGACGTCAGATACGGCAGCCAACAACACCCAGGGGTGCTTGTTCACCGGAGGCATAGTCGGAGTGGAAGCGGAGGTGAGAGAGGAGTTGAACGAGGAAGGAATCGAAGAGGAAGAGGAGAAGACCGGAAGAAACATCGTAACATCCCCGGCAGAGAGGAGGAGTGACCCGTTGGCGGCGCGGGAGCCAGGATGCCATCGGCAACACGAGCCGCCCAGCCACACGCCAGGAGGTGTGTGGCTAACCGAGGTACGGAGCCGTATCGCCGGCTGGGTAGATAAGAGGTGTAGACCGTCCCCTGACCCGCCTACCCATTCCCCTTTCACTCCCACGTTCCCTCACAGTAACTCGTATATAGCACGAGCGGTGGTTCCCTCACTCCCTTCCCTGGTATCACGTGAAGTCAGTCGAACGTGACCCTGATACTTGCCTCTCTTTCCTTCTCTCCTGAGCGGCGTTCCTGGTAACACCACGGAGACTGATGAGCCGCAGCCCCGCAGGAGTCCCCGAAGGCGAACTCCAGACGAAGAATCCATTCCGCGGAGGCGTACACAGAGGAGTCGCTCTCCACGACGACATACCTTGCGTAAAACTTGCACCGATCTACTGTACCGACAAATAAAACCCTTAACCACAAAAATCCGCCTCCTGCCTTTGCCTGCACCACCCGCTACACTAAGCCATTTGCATTCCATGTCAAGAGACTTAGACTGTGCGACACCCCCCCATCCTATTCTACCTCACTTAGGCCACCATCTTCAGCCCTTTCCTCCATGTATCTCTCGGAGGGTTCTCCCACGTAACTTCTTTGGCTCCAGTTATCCCATGAGTCATCCTTTCCTGTATTATTTACCACTATCTTCAGGCGGCTACCATCTTCTTCGTTATCTCTTAGTAACTTCACTTGTCTCCTCTCTAGACCTGCATGGCACTTTAGAAAACTACTTCCTGAGAGGCCATTTACTTCCCTCTCTGGTATTACCCTTATTCCCACTTGAGTTATCTGACTAGTAGCTTTTATAATTGCCATTTTATACCAGGTCCAAGTGAAGTAGTACTTTTGTATTTCCTTGCCATTTTTATTCTTTATGAAGCCCACCTGCCTCAGATCTTTTGTGCCAATCCCACTCAGGCTTCTGCATTCTCAAAGGAAGTCAGAATCTGTGCCCTATTTAGTGGGTTCATTTTCCTCAATTTCTTTCCCCTTTGACCCGCTTGCACCGATTCCATGTACACCCATTTATTGTTATCCACCTCTAATAATTTCTTGGCGGTTTCGGGTTTTATCTGCCTACCCTTTGACCTCCCTGGGGGCCTTGTTTTACTTTCCACTCCTACTAGATCTTGGAGTTGTGAGCTATCAAATCTTTGGTGAATTTGGGGTTGTTCCCCTGGGGATGCATTTACTCTTTGATTTACAAAGTGGATTTTTGGGGGTTTCTCGTTTAAACCCTTACTACTCTGGCTCTTCCTTGGTACCTTTGGAGTGTTTTTTGTTTTAATCTCTGATTGCGGGGGTCTAATCGGTACATAGGTCTGGGCAGAGGCATTTAGGCTTGACTGTACCTCGCCCTCCGGTTTCTTCCCTTTTTTCTTTATTGTTGTGTTAGGGACCCGTTTCTTGCCTGCCCTACTTTTAGTGAGGACCCTTACATGTTCACAGCGCCTTTTTATCAGCATTGGGTGTTTGGAGATATATACATTATCTAATGCCTCAGCAGATTCACTCACTATACTTTGTTCTGTGGGCTGGGGGGTAGCTACTGGTCTTAACATATTTGGCATTTGGCTCTTAATTCCCACCAACTCCTCTTCAATCTTTTTTAAGAACAATTTTTGTGCTTTTAGAACTCCATTGTTCACTAATGTTACTTCTAGGATTCCTTGCAATGTTTTCTGTAACATCAATAGTAAGTCCATCATGGAGGATGTGGGTGTTGCGAAAAGGTCCGAGTCCTGTGAATTGTTTCTTTCCGAGGTAGCTTGACTTCCAGTTCTTACAACGTCCTGCTGGGTTATATTTTTGTGGCCATTTAGATGCTGCAGAACTTGGTCGGGTGCAGCACCCCAGACAAAACTTGGGCTCTGACTTTCATTTCCCAGTTGCCCTTCAATTTCTGAAGTTTGCAGAGAGAAAATTTTGGGGGATGATGAGAGACGTAGTGCTGCTATTTGCAGATTCTGGCCCTGAAGGGTGAGGTTTATCAGTATGGGATACCCCATTTCTTCTTCAATTTCTTCTTCTTGGGGTACTTCCATATCTTTCCCTGTCTGGCTCTCCTCCTCAACCCCCGATTTTTCTCCGTTCTCCGCGCGGTACTCCTCCTCATTTTCCAAATTTATTACCAGCGGCTCTGTAGTTTTGTAGTGTTTCCCTACAAAGTCCTTTATAGATTTAGAGGCTGCCGTGCTATCTTTCCGATTAGATGTTGAAGTGCAACCCCTTTTGGCTAGCGGGATGTGTTTAGTGACCCTTTTAACTTTCCTCTTCTTACGTCGTTCCTTACTATTGTCCATAGCGGAAGCCTGGCTTTCCTGACTCTCTTCCAGGGACCTTGATCCCTCCATTAACTCACTCCTCCCTGGGTTTTCTTCGAAAGCTTCCTTGCTCGGTTTTTGCCTTCTTTTCGGGGGTATCTTTCTTTAGTTTTTGTGATGTTTTTATCTCTGGTGTTGCTGCAGTTATTCCCTATTTACTCCCAATTCACAGTTAGTTTATAATTATTGGGGTGATGGGTTTACTGTACATATACTAATTCTTTTCCTCATGTATTCACTTACCTCTGTTGTGCCTTTTGTCTGCCAGCCTGTCTTGCCGCACTTTTAATACACTTTTCCTGGGCGCCTTCCCTGGGACGCTTTCCCTGGGCTCTGGGCAGTTTGTCTCCTCCTTGGTGCAGTGTTGATGGTCTAAGGATTTATTGCCCTTGGCAAGATTGCCCACGTTTTTGCTCTTGGCTCCTTAGCTCCTCGGGTACCGTCTCACTGTTAATGCTTCCGTGCCTGTACCCCCCCCCCCCCGCCGAGCCGCTATTGCACGCCCGGTAGGGTAGGGTCGGGCGGCGCGGGCAGTTCCTGGCAGGCTCTGAGAGGGCTCTTGTGCTTCTCAGGGGCTAAGGCGGGTTTTTAGACGTCTTCCAAGTTTCTACCGCGAGCTTCTATCGCGGTTCTGCAGCCGTTTTTACTGCCGTTACGTCCAAGGTCTTTACACGGCAATCAGCTCTGCGGCTCTGCGCTCGGCTATCGGGGCTGCGCTTCTCTGTTCTCCTCCCTCGTCGGCTAGGCTAGCTAGGCAACAACAGGGGACTGATTTCCCACATATATAAATGCACTGAAGGTGGATCGTAGGATTGATGTGTCAAAAATCCAGAACATACGGATAGTTACCTACCATCGCCGCTTACTGAGGGTGAATGGAAATTGGCATTCGCACAGGTCCGGGAGATGGCTAGTAATGCATGTTTTAAGCTCACCCAGTTCTTTTACTTGCATCGAACACATATAATGCCCTTCGATGTGCCCCTGGTGTGGTGTGGGTCCTGCAACATTTCTGCATATGACTTGGGATTGCGCCCAACTTCAAGTATATTGGTAAGAGGTGCTGTGTTTGCTATGAATAGCTACAGGTGCCCTAGGCGTGGCCCCAATTCCCAAGACGGGAGCTCATTTGCGATATAAATTTACTCTCCTGGGACTTGTAGTAGCCAACACTGCATTGCCATACACTCCTCTCCAGCTGGATAAATGGAGGGCGGGCCTTTGTGAATGGGGCAAAGGCTGACAAGTGCCGACTATGATCCATTTGCACTGAGGAGAATGTGAAATGTGAATTGGAGCTGTGAAGAGATATGTTGGAGGGCCTACTGGTGGATGAGAGTCTGGGTGACGGGGCTGTGGCCTCTCAGTAGACAGTAGATCTCACTACTCCTGTGCTGACCTCAGAGGATGACCCCTTGCTTGGCTGATTGAGCTGGTGTGCAGTCTATGGCTGTGTGTGATGTGTGGGAAGGAGCGCTGAAGATTGATCAGACTGCGGGATAGGCCATGATCTGGAGTGTGAGCTCAGGGGGATGGAAGAGGACCTGTCCTTACATACCTGGACTTGCATTTAGTTTGCCCTCACCCCCCACCAACTCAGATGCGATACTGAAATGCTTCTAGGGAACTGGGGTTTTTTACACAAGTCCGTACCTGTTTCTCTGCCTGTGGCTCAAGAATTTTTTAGTTACTCCTTTTTGAGAAAAATCTAGCCCAACTGCCTGTAGCCGTCAAGTTCCTATTATGGCTTTTAATTGTTACACTGGTTTTTCTTTTGCGCATAATTTCTTTCTCTGGGAGTTGTCCTGTATGTCACACATGACGATGTATGTCCATAAATGACGCTTGTGAGCGGAGGATATTGGCAAACATTTAGGCCGCTGTGATATCCTGAACTGCCCATCAGGCGTATAAGGGAACATGTGGTTCTGTTTTTCATTGTTTCGGAGCCTGATAAGCCAACATGTAATGTAATACCTGTGCAAATATTGAATAAAAACAAGTTTTAAAAAAATGCAAAGCACTTTATAGAGCAGCAAGAAAGGGAAAGCAGCAGAGTTTGTATTTGAACAATGGATTACTAAAATCAACCTACACCTTTAAATCATCTCTCTGGGCAGTTCACAAAGTGCAAACAACTTTCATTCTTATCCAGCTATCCAAGTACCATATTTAAAAATGTAGTTAGTCTACCAATTAGTCTGTAGTCTGTACCCTGCAGGCATTCATAAACTGTGCTTTTGGCTGTACGAGCTGCTAATCTGAAACAAACAGGGATGTAAGAGGACTCTGCGGAGCAGCAGTAATTATGGACATGAACAGATTAGCACTATAGCAGGGGTATCCAAACTTTTCGGTAGAGAGAGCTACTTCTTATCATTGAAAATCCATTGTGAGCTACTGAAGGCTGAGCAACTCCCGCATTGTTACCAGACAATCTACGCCCAGTTTAATTGACTTCAAGCCTAATGTCCATACAGCCAGATACTATGGTTTGAACAAAATAATTTGACCACAGGCACTATGATGGGGTTGCCATGTGTTTCAGTGAGAGTGATCTTTGCGGATGTATGAGAATGTGGGCGTATGAATGGGAAATGTGTACGGGTGACTGAGAGACTGTGTCGTATGTACTTGTGACACAGGACATGTCTTTCGCTAAATGTGGCACAGTTACATGTACAACACAAATGGGAGAGATTTATAGTGCAGACAAATGTTCTGCGAAATTGTTCAGAATATGGAACATTTTTCTGCACTTTAAATTTCTCCCACTTAAAATAATAGCTGTATTTTTCACTTATAAATATGACACTGTGACAAGAAAATTTAAACTGAAGAGTTAACTTTGTTTATATGGATTCCATAAAACTCATCATTTAAATTTTCTCCCATTTCCAAGTGTCACATTTATAAACACCAAGCATCTTGCTCCCGTGGCCTGTAGACATGGTGGTATTTTTAGAACTGAAAAATACATGTGTTTAATGGGAGGAATTTTAAGTGAAGAAACTTGCTTCATAAAACATTATGATGTAATTGGCTTAGTTGAAAGTGGAGAAAGACATTAATACTAAATGTATCATAGACAAAAAGGTTTCTTCACTTTAAATTTCTCACATTTGAAAAAAATTACTATTTTTCAGTTATAAATATGGCACAGTGTCTACTGGCCACTGGGAGCAAAAGGCCTGCTGCTTGTAAATGCGACACTTTGAAATGGAAGGAAATTAGAATGGAGTCAATCATAAAGGTAACTTTTCATTTTAATGTTCTCCCATTTAAAAGCATTCGGAAACATTGTATTGAGTCGACAAGGACTTTAAGAGTTAAATACTTCAGTCCTTCACCTCTGTGCCCCAGCCTGGCACATACATCTGACTGAGCACTGCTGGGTGTCAGGGCCTGCTATCAGCCTGGCTATGATAATGTAAAATAATCACAGCCATCCTTTAACTTTAAAAGTAAAACGTGACCCAGTGCTAACTTACAAATGAACTCGAGGCTGTGAGCTACTCTGAAGGTGTCTGAGAGGTACTGGTAACTTGCAAACGACTGGTTGGAGACAGTTGCTTTTTAGGGGCAAAGTGCATGGCTGCAGTATCTGTGGTCTGAAGATTTTTAATATGAGGTTTTATTCTGTGTAAACACCCTCTGGAGGAGTAAGGTTGTAATTGCACATAATATAATTATGAATGTGATGCCCTTTAGTGGCTTTGTTTAAATTGCAGTATTTAATGTCAAAAAGTATTACAAGTGTATGCTGCAAACATCATTTAAGGATGAATGGTTGTAATTGCACATGTTTTGATTAATAATGTAATGCCCCTTAGTGGCTATGTTTTAAATGTGTTATTCATGCTAAAAGTAATGCTCAGTACACAAATCATCCACACATGCCTAGATATGTGAATGTTTTAAAGACGAAATGACACTGACAACCACTCCTGTTCAAAGGTATCATGCTTTATTGCAAATACTAAGTGCGGGCCTTCGAAGTTATATTCAATTATTGCATTTTAATACAAGTGAATGCTTTAGCATGTAATTTGTTGATCTAGCACTCCCCTGGGGAGAAGTAGGAGTGATTACGCAATGTCATCAAGAAGTATTTCTTTCCGCTTATGTATATTTGTAAATTGCTGCATAGTATTGAGCAGTGTGTGTGTAATAAATGTACTTTTTCCTTTTTCCAAAAAACAAAAGCACAGACTGGTTAATCATTTATTGAGTTTTATTACTGTGTATCTGTGAATGGAAATTATAAGGCCACACCACCTCCCTTGAGTAGCTGCTCTGCTTCGCTACCCTGAGAGATTTGAGAGCTACAATTGGGTGTCTGGTTCCCAGTGATGGTCAAATGTGGAGGCCACCAAATAATGGCCCGTTTTCTTACATTAGTGTCAGCTGTAAAATAGTCTCGACCGTTCTTACTAATGCCAGCTGTGTCAAGCGATCAACTGGATCTACGGGGTATGAGTGTTTTTTGGGGGCTTTCTCGCGTTGGTGCCTCAGATGACATGGAGGAGGTCCAACTCTTCCCTGCCTTTGCCTCATAGTGATGCAGGAATGCTGTAGCACCTCAAAAATATCCAAGCTGGAGTTTGGAAGGTGAATGAGCAAGAAAGATGCCTTTAAATTTTGTTTTTATCTTGTTACATTTGCTGTGTGCTCAAAGACAGAGGTCAAATGTCAGGCTATGCCTTCTGACAAATTGCTATTTATTCGTTTAACAAGTAGATTGGTGTTTACTTTTCTTTCTCTGACAGAAAAGTGAGCATTGTTTAAGTGAACTATGTGACAATATTGTTGGGTATAGAAAGTATAAAATGAAAGACTGGTGGATCTCATTATTTTCTAACACACAACAAAATGTAAATACCTGTAAATGACCCAGCAATAAAGCTATATATAATATATATATAATATAATCAAAAGTTCCAATGTTTTCTCCTGCCTCCCCTATTAGAGATGTATTTGGAGGCGTGACACTTCCCGTCTGACCAGGAGATTGACCATTGTGGTCATTCACAAATAAGTGTGACAGCTGGACCACTGTGCCTCGAATCAGCCAATCTTTCTCATAAATGATGAGATCCAACTCTATGTTAAGTCCCACAAATAGACTGCTCCGGGTCCTAACACATTTGGTTCAACCAGAGCAATGTGGCTTTATTCCCCATCGCAGTATGCTTCATTGCATACGTAGAGCACATATGGCTCTTGCATGGCTGCATCATCTAAAGTATCCCCCTGCCCTCATGCTAATCGAATTTGGGAATGGATTTGAATCCCTAGACTGCAGCAGTTTCTTAGTGGAGGTGGTAATGAGGATAAGCTTTGCCCATGATTCAGGTCTTACAATTGGAGCCTATACGCTTATCTGCAAGTCCAAGTGAACTGCACTTCTTCTGCCCCTTCTCTGATCTGCAGAGGCACCAGACAGGGATGTCCACAGATCCCCCTCCTGTTTGGCCTTGCAATGGAGCCACTTGCGATATGGACTACATGCGATGCCCGGCTGTAGGGGTTTGACACGGGCGGGATGTAGGAAAGGACTGCCCTATCTGCGGATTAAGTCCTCTTGTTCCCTTCTAGACCATCCATTACGGTGTCTCAACTATTTAAAATGCTGTCCTCTATGTGGAGGCCTCGGGTCTTTAAGTTAATTGGTCCTAGTCCCTCTTTATCCTGCTGACGGGTGAAAGTAAAAAATAAAAAAAATAAAAATTCTGTAAATGAACTGTACAAATATTTCAAAATATACCAGCAGAAATGAAAGCACACATGAAGCATATTCTTTTTGTAATTCTGACGTGTGATGAAAACAATGATCAAAACAAATCACAACACATGCTGAAGCACAAATTATCACTATTCAGTTAAACCCAATTTCAACAAACATTATCGCTTGGTCGCTGTATAGTTTTATCAGTAAAACTGCTTATCTTTACACATTTAATAGACATTGTGATTTTTAAAAAACATGCCGTCTGCCCTACCATACCATGATTTACTAATATATTTGCGACCATGTACTACAAAATGCACCACCAGTTACATACCACACACCTTTTTCTCCTGAACGAAGGAAGTTCATTAGCTACTTTTGTTTTTTGTGTGGTGCTTGGATTTTTCACAATCCATATAACTTCAGTGATGTAACATTGAAGGAAGCACCCCCACTTTAAACACTGCTAAGCACCACTTCCCTCTCTGGATGCCTAAAATCACCCAAAGTGTCAATGGCGGACCTGACATTCATGAAACCTCCTACCCTCACTGGGTACCTCCATTCACATGAACCAGTTGAGAAATTACGTTCCACATTAGCCACCCTCAAACTCGCTCACCCGCATTCTAACATCATACTGTCGGGAGACTTCAATATGTACCTACTTCATGGAGGGGAAAAAGCAAAATTGGCCACCCACATACCAGCAAACTACGAAATTACTACGGTAATAGATGTGCGGCTCTTTTGGAAGAACTCTCAATGCACATGCTGAACACAAGAGGTCTGCTCAACAACCCTCCAGCCTGCACAAGGGTCACACAAAAAACAGGCTCGATCATCAACTACACTTTTACGGACTACAATATTCTACCATACATCTCGTATTTTCAAATACAAGATAGAGCAGAAAGTGAACACTTACCACAAACCTTCAAACTACTCACAAATCCACCAAGACCAATAACAAATAAGGTGATGTCTTCACAATTTCACTGTTTTAACCTAAAGCGCCTTACCTGGAAAAAGGAAACTATTGGTGATATAATGGGCGTATGTTCCACCCTCTTGGAGAGCATCGAAAATGAATCATCGTGCATAGAGGCCTGGGAATCCTTTGTTTTCAAACTAGACAAAGAACTCCCAAGGCAGGGCAATGCGAAGAAAGCAAGAGGTTCATCTGGGGCAGCATGGTTCACAAACAGCTTAAGGAAACAAAAACAAAAAATGAATACATATCTAAGACGTCCAAGAACCTGTAGTCAAGAATCTACCCAAGAGACCCTAAGCTTAATAGGAGAAACTAGAAAGGAATTCAAAATGAACATCAAGGTAGCCAAGCGAGAACACAGAGAACTCACATGGGCGAAACTCCGCCACGCCAGCAAGAAAGGAGACTCCAGACTCTTCTGGGGTACAATCAACCAGCTGTCAAATGGCCAGAACCGACACTTCAACTCAGATACAATGGAGGACACTTGGAGCGCCCATATTGATCAAACATATAATGCAACCTCTGTGAGAAGTTGGCCCGATATGCAACGTTCGCTATTCTAGCGACCGCTATGTATCGTTCCAACGACCCTTATGGTGTTTGGTTGTAAGTCAACCTATAGACCAGCTATCCTAGTAGCGTGGATACGAGCAGTCTAAGGCTAAAGACTCGAGAGGGCGCGTTAAGCCAGCTGTTTACCACACATGTACCCCTTGAACACCCAGTGAAAGGACACCACACAAGTGTTATGAAAATAAACAGTATATTTATTAAGAATCACAACAGCCCTGTACTCTTTATGAGGACAGGGTACTAAGCACAAACCAAATCTTTTAGGAAAATACTTCAAGTGCACAATTAAACAAGTGTCCGAGGACACGGAAAGTTTAAGGTCTCGGGCGGACCCGATAAGGCAAGTCGGAAGCGAGGGACACGGGACCCTAGAGTAAAGAGGCTATGCAGGCACCGAAATGCCGAGTTACCTAGCCACGAGGGCTGTGGCTGCACAAGTCTTACAGGCGTCGGGGTCTTCGCTGACGAGCCAGGAGCCGGAAGAAAAGGAGTTGCTGGCCGGCGACCAGTGATGAATAGTTCGTAGAGATCCAAGCCTGGATCAGAGATCGTTGACACCTGAAAGCAGAGGGGACCAAGTTCGTACTACTAGCCAGTAGTCAGAGGGTACCAGGAGGGCACCGGTTGGCCGTCACCTCGACCAGGTGAGTGGGCGACGCTAGGCTCTGCAGTCTCACGGACCAGGAGGCGTTGTCGGCGACCACGGCGGAGGTGCGAGCTGTCCCACGAAGGATGATGCTGTCGGCGTCGCTGGGCCCAGGATGGGGCAACAAGCCTTGGCAAATCTCAGGGCCACGTGGTGGGCCTAAGATGGCGTCTTGAGTGGACCAGGAGGGTCCGGGGTGCTTCTCGCAAAGATGGAAGCAAGGGCCAGTCTGGAGCAACCAGACCAGCAGAGTTGTTTGTCGGTCGTCGTCAAGGACGGGCACAAGCCAGCGGCTAGTGACCAGACAACGTGCTGAGCAGCGAGCAGAAGGGCCCCACGCAGATCGTGGAGATGCTGGGAGACTGCACTTCGGTGCTGGAGCGGCTCAGGGTCGGGGCTTCTCGGACCCCAGAGCACTCACCAGAGAGTTACCTCGATGGTCGTGCTGGTTTAAGAGCGTGCAGGTTCTGATGATGGCCGGTCCCTCAAGGTCTCGTCGCACCCACAGATCACAGCTGAGCTGATGACGTGGGTAGAGGTCAGAGGTGCCAGGGAAGCCGGTTCTCGTCGAGCTGGGCCGTCGGATCCTTGAGGAAGGACTTGCAGCAAACCGCAGAGTTCTTAGGTGGTGCCCGCTGATGCAGGGTGACTACTCCTTAGTCACAAGGGAGAAATCTTGAGAAGAGTCTTGAAGTCCTTTCGTAGAAAGTATTCTTGATTCAAAGATGATCTAATTTGGAAGGGTCCCCGCTCCGGCCTTTATTCTAAAGAAAGGGGTGGGTACATGACTAGGTCCTGCCCTAAGGGTGGGACCAGGAAGGGGGGTAGTTACACCCCTCTCCCCTGCCGGACTTTCCCCAGGCCAGGGCTGTCGCCCCTGGAACTGGTTCTAACCGGCAGATGCGTAGTGAGCACCGGGGTGCCACTCCGCAGTCACCTTCTCGCAAAAGCCCTACCTACCCAGAATACACAAACCCTGTCTGGGACGGTGCGAACACCGCCCTCGACAGGAAACCCTTTGTCCAAGCTCTCCTCGCTGGAAGGACTCCCAGCAGCAGGAGGTCAGACTCGTGTCTGTGGTGGCAGCACCCATTTTGTGGAGCTGAGGCTTTAGGTAACTTTAACCGGGGTTCACAGTTACGTACATGTCGTGTCCCTCTAGAAGGGTGGAATGCTAACCTCATCGCCAGAATTGGTGAGAGGGCAGCACCCCGATTCGTATGACACCTTACTCGACATGCCTTGATAACGCGACACCGAAGTTACCGATATGGTACGCGTTATCATGGAACAGCCATTGGGTCTTGATTCCGCAAGCTGCAACCGGGCTCGGCTCGGGCCTGAACCTAGCTCACACGAGCCCACGCACTCTGCCTTCAGGATTGTTAAGGCCTGCCATAGGAGTGACTGATAGGGACTCGGGTGTCCATTGTATGGTTAGATATAGAACTACTATACCTAAAGCGAAGGGTGCTTACACGACTTCGCCCCAGCTGTCGTACAGCCAGTTGTGTCAAATTTAGGAGGTCAGCCAGGGGTGGCATAATACATGCTGCAGCCCCTGGCGGCCCTGGGTACACCTATGCCCTGCGTTACGGGGTCTGATAAGGTGGCCCAGTACCAATTGGAAATGCACCTAAGGTACATGGAATCCATTTTAAAGAGAGAGCAGTAGGCCTGGGGTCCTGATTGGCAGGATCCCAGGTCGACTATGTCAAAAACCAGCTAAAACACAGGGCAAAAAGTTGGGGGCAACCATAGTCAGGATGTACCTTCCTACACAACCCCCCCCCAAACGAAAGGAGATAAGGCTATCCTTGTCCAGGTAAGCCTCTATTACCTAAGTGGCCATATAAGGAAGGACCAGCTCTGGCTTGGTTTCCCCCTGTGTCATGGTCCACTAGGCAACCCCTCACCCTAAGGGTATCTGAGGGTCTCCACCATAGGGAATCTCTGTCTCTGGTGTGTCTTGGGAAAGAAGAAGGCTGATGCTGGGATGGAGTACTGAAGTGAGGCTCCTCTACCTTTGGGCTCAACTTCCTCCAATCACCATTCATCCTGTGTGCCTTTCTTTCTTTAGCTGAGATGCACTGAGCTCTCAGGGTCAGCCTCTGGCTACCTAACGCTGGAGGCTGAGTCCCTCTGTTTGGCTTACTGGAGGGACAGGTCAGGTCTGGGGTTTTTAGGCCCCATGTTTGGCTGTGCCCAACAGTGTCCAGCTGTGGGAGTTCCCTAACTACTTTTAAGGGGGATCCCTCAGGAGTCTGTTCTATTTTCACTTGGCTAGGGTTACCAGCTTCAGTGATCCTAATCTGTTGATTAAGGGGCTCTTTTGGACAGGGGGCCCTTTTGGGTCCACCGCTGGCCTCCCTGGTCTCTTCAGCCCTGGGCTGACTGAGACAGGGTAGAGAGGTGCAGGTTACCTGCTCCAGACTGGGTCCCACCTGGGAAGGGTCCACTGTCATCAGGGGCTCTGCCAGGCTAGGCCTGACTACCTCTGGGGCAGTTCCTTCAACAGGGGTAGAGTCAGTTCCCTGAGGAGGCTGGCTCTCACCTAGTGTCTGGGAGGGGGAAGACTCTTCTTCCTCCTCAATGCTCTCTGTTTGAGTGGAGTGATCCATTGTTTCAGGCTTCACAACCTCACTATCTGTTTGAGTAGAGGCTGAGACCATTTCAACCTTGCCAACCTTTTCAGGAGGGCACTCAGTCTGTGTTTGGGCTGTGACTGTCACAGCCCTCCTATCCTGCTCTGGAAAGTCTGTCGGAGCCTGGGCAGTGGCTACCACTGCCCTTCCAACCTTTTCAGGGAGGAATGGTGCTTGGACTGGGGCTGTAGCTATTACTGCCCCACTAACCGGTCTGGATAGGCCTATCATTCTGGAATGAGTTTCTTGCTCCACCTCAGCCCATGCTGAGAGTTCCAGGTCATTCCCCAGTAAGCAATCTACAGGTAGGTTGTCTGTCACTGCCACTCTCATGGGCCCTGTGACATTACCCCAGCTGAGCTTGACTACTGCCATGGGATGCCTTCTCTTCACTCCATGAATGTCTGTCACCTGATAAGTAAAACCAGGGGTCAGTTGAGCAGAGGGGACCAGATGGTCACTCACCATGGTGAGGCTGGCCCCTGTGTCTCTGAATGCCTCAACTTTCTGACCATTCACTAAAACTTCTTGTCTATACTTCCCCAGAATGTGGGGTCCAGTAGCGAAGTTGGCAAACCCCATGCCAGTCTCACAGACAAGAGTGTGGTCAGGGAACCTGGCTAGGCCATAGTCCTCCTGCTGACCCAAAGTAATGCCCACCACATTCTTGGGGGTACTCCCACCACCTGGGGGATTACCACTAGTGGTAACAGGAGGTCTGGGAGTGTTACTTGGGGGTATGTTTTCCTTATTGCTATTTTTAGGGCACTTGGCATCACTTTTGTAATGGCCCACCTGTTTACAGGTATGGCAATAAGGTTTCTTCTGTTCTGAAGGAGTGTTCTGGGACCCACCACCCTTGTTGGAGTTTTGGGGCCCTTGGGAAGTCTTCTCTGTGGATTTATCCCCACCCTTCTCTTGAGGCTTGGTTGATTCCTTTTTCTGGTCACCACCCTGGTTTTTAGGCCTGACCCTGGTTCTGACCCATTTGTCTGCCCTCTTACCCAATTCCTGTGGAGAGGTCAGATCAGAGTCTACCAGGTGCTGGTGTAATAACTGGTTCTGACAATTATTTAAGATTTGCTCCCTTATAATTAGATTATACAATCCTTTAAAATCAGTAACCTTACTACCCAGTAGCCAGCCTTCAAAAGCCTTAGTGGCACAATCAACAAAGTCAGACCAATCTTGAGACTGCGTTTTCTGGGTATCCCTGAACAGCACCCTGTACTGCTCAGTGGTTAGGCCGAACTCTTCAACGAGTGTATTTTTCAAGACTTGGTAATCGTTCGCATCCTCCACCCTTGTGGTGAGGAGCTTGTCTCTTCCTTTACCTTCAAAGGAGAGCCACAAGATAGCTGCCCACTGACTCTGGGGAACACCTTGCACCGTGCAGGCCCTCTCCAAAGCAGTAATCCATTTGTGGATGTCGTCCCCTTGTTTAAAGGGGGGCACTATCTTACCAAGGTGTTTCGTATCGAAACTCTTTTCCCTATTGCTAGGTACATTGCTGCCACCAGTGGGGACTACCCCACTTAACTGTTGCTCTCTCGCAAAGGCAAGCCTTTCTTTGGCCAGGGCAAGTTCTTCCCTTTCGATCCTCAGATTAGCTGCCCTTTCCTTAGCTTCGTACACTCTCCGCTGAGGGGACGTCATCCCTCTCTGAGAAGAGTTGCGAGAGCCATTGGTTTGAAGGGATCTGCCAGAGTCTCTTGACAGAGATCGGGCTCGTCCATTCCCAATGTTAAGCTGACCTGATAGTAGCGCTGGGGGTCCCCCAGTACCACTATCATGTTTGCTTAAGTTGGACCTGCTTAGTCTAACGACTTCTACCTGTCCCTTATCTGCCTCATCCCCAGAGGGATCCTCATCCTCATCATCCTCCACATCTTCGTTCTCAGTTGCGAGGTGGATGAGGTCAGGATCGTCTCTGGTTCCCTCGAGGGGAGGCATGTCTCCTTCTGGATTAGAAGAGCTAAGAATTTTCTCAGCCCTTCTGGCATCATAAGTCTCCAAGAGACCAATCAGAAAGGACGTTGTGGGGTTAGACCCCTGCTTGATCTTCCTGGAGTGACACAGCTGTCGTAACTCCTTGAAGTTCAGCACAGTATATCCTGAAGGGATGACCTGTGGAGGGTCAACTGACACAAGGGGAGACCCAGAGTTTCCTCCTTTGTCCGACATACTGCTTCTAGTGTGGTGTAAGTGATGCACCTACCTACACTACGTGTTTACCTACTGTTCCCTTGCTAAGAGTTGTAGCCAAGGTGTGCTAAGCCTTGAGGAGCTACAACAGCTGGTTCAGTAGAACTCAGAGTATTCTAAGCTTTAGTTATATGTACTAATAGTACTTGTGCGATCTTTCAACAAGATATTCTTAGGATACGTGTGGTAAAACAACAGCAAGCTCAAATCCCAACCGCTGCTCACCAATGTGAGAAGTTGGCCCGATATGCAACGTTCGCTATTCTAGCGACCGCTATGTATCGTTCCAACGACCCTTATGGTGTTTGGTTGTAAGTCAACCTATAGACCAGCTATCCTAGTAGCGTGGATACGAGCAGTCTAAGGCTAAAGACTCGAGAGGGCGCGTTAAGCCAGCTGTTTACCACACATGTACCCCTTGAACACCCAGTGAAAGGACACCACACAAGTGTTATGAAAATAAACAGTATATTTATTAAGAATCACAACAGCCCTGTACTCTTTATGAGGACAGGGTACTAAGCACAAACCAAATCTTTTAGGAAAATACTTCAAGTGCACAATTAAACAAGTGTCAGAGGACACGGAAAGTTTAAGGTCTCGGGCGGACCCGATACGGCAAGTTGGAAGCGAGGGACACGGGACCCTAGAGTAAAGAGGCTATGCAGGCACCGAAATGCCGAGTTACCTAGCCACGAGGGCTGCGGCTGCACAAGTCTTACAGGCGTCGGGGTCTTCGCTGACGAGCCAGGAGCCGGAAGAAAAGGAGTTGCTGGCCGGCGACCAGTGATGAATAGTTCGTAGAGATCCAAGCCTGGATCAGAGATCGTTGACACCTGAAAGCAGAGGGGACCAAGTTCGTACTACTAGCCAGTAGTCAAAGGGTACCAGGAGGGCACCGGTTGGCCGTCACCTCGACCAGGTGAGTGGGCGACGCTAGGCTCTGCAGTCTCACGGACCAGGAGGCGTTGTCGGCGACCACGGCGGAGGTGCGAGCTGTCCCACGAAGGATGATGCTGTCGGCGTCGCTGGGCCCAGGATGGGGCAACAAGCCTTGGCAAATCTCAGGGCCACGTGGTGGGCCTAAGATGGCGTCTTGAGTGGACCAGGAGGGTCCGGGGTGCTTCTCGCAAAGATGGAAGCAAGGGCCAGTCTGGAGCAACCAGACCAGCAGAGTTGTTTGTCGGTCGTCGTCAAGGACGGGCACAAGCCAGGGGCTAGTGACCAGACAACGTGCTGAGCAGCGAGCAGAAGGGCCCCACGCAGATCGTGGAGATGCTGGGAGACTGCACTTCGGTGCTGGAGCGGCTCAGGGTCGGGGCTTCTCGGACCCCAGAGCACTCACCAGAGAGTTACCTCGATGGTCGTGCTGGTTTAAGAGCGTGCAGGTTCTGATGATGGCCGGTCCCTCAAGGTCTCGTCGCACCCACAGATCACAGCTGAGCTGATGACGTGGGTAGAGGTCAGAGGTGCCAGGGAAGCCGGTTCTCGTCGAGCTGGGCCGTCGGATCCTTGAGGAAGGACTTGCAGCAAACCGCAGAGTTCTTAGGTGGTGCCCGCTGATGCAGGGTGACTACTCCTTAGTCACAAGGGAGAAATCTTGAGAAGAGTCTTGAAGTCCTTTCGTAGAAAGTATTCTTGATTCAAAGATGATCTAATTTGGAAGGGTCCCCGCTCCGGCCTTTATTCTAAAGAAAGGGGTGGGTACATGACTAGGTCCTGCCCTAAGGGTGGGACCAGGAAGGGGGGTAGTTACACCCCTCTCCCCTGCCGGACTTTCCCCAGGCCAGGGCTGTCGCCCCTGGAACTGGTTCTAACCGGCAGATGCGTAGTGAGCACCGGGGTGCCACTCCGCAGTCACCTTCTCGCAAAAGCCCTACCTACCCAGAATACACAAACCCTGTCTGGGACGGTGCGAACACCGCCCTCGACAGGAAACCCTTTGTCCAAGCTCTCCTCGCTGGAAGGACTCCCAGCAGCAGGAGGTCAGACTCGTGTCTGTGGTGGCAGCACCCATTTTGTGGAGCTGAGGCTTTAGGTAACTTTAACCGGGGTTCACAGTTACGTACATGTCGTGTCCCTCTAGAAGGGTGGAATGCTAACCTCATCGCCAGAATTGGTGAGAGGGCAGCACCCCGATTCGTATGACACCTTACTCGACATGCCTTGATAACGCGACACCGAAGTTACCGATATGGTACGCGTTATCATGGAACAGCCATTGGGTCTTGATTCCGCAAGCTGCAACCGGGCTCGGCTCGGGCCTGAACCTAGCTCACACGAGCCCACGCACTCTGCCTTCAGGATTGTTAAGGCCTGCCATAGGAGTGACTGATAGGGACTCGGGTGTCCATTGTATGGTTAGATATAGAACTACTATACCTAAAGCGAAGGGTGCTTACACGACTTCGCCCCAGCTGTCGTACAGCCAGTTGTGTCAAATTTAGGAGGTCAGCCAGGGGTGGCATAATACATGCTGCAGCCCCTGGCGGCCCTGGGTACACCTATGCCCTGCGTTACGGGGTCTGATAAGGTGGCCCAGTACCAATTGGAAATGCACCTAAGGTACATGGAATCCATTTTAAAGAGAGAGCAGTAGGCCTGGGGTCCTGATTGGCAGGATCCCAGGTCGACTATGTCAAAAACCAGCTAAAACACAGGGCAAAAAGTTGGGGGCAACCATAGTCAGGATGTACCTTCCTACAACCTCCACCCCAGTTCTAATAACTCACGGGATGCAATCTGAGAATGGGGACCCCCAAGAAGGAATAGTCACTGAATCACCTAAGCCACGCTCACAGGAATTTGTTAGCCAGTTCTCACAAGACCAGGTCCATAAGATCATAACAAATCTAAGGTCTGAGGGAGCACCAGGACCAAATGGTCTGCCAAACGTCCTATTTCTGCAGGACCCATTGTTCTGGAGCAGTATTCTGACCCCGCTTTTTACACACGCTCTAGCAACAGGCTCAATCCCAGACTCATGGCGAGGAAGCATTATAAATCCCATATACAAATCAGGTCCTCGTTCTGACCCTTCCAACTATAGAATGATTGCATTAATCGACGTTGAGGTTAAGATATATGCATCAAATGTGTTGCTAGATCTAGAGGATTTGGTGGATCATACAAACTCGATGCCAAATACGCAACCGGGATTTCGGGCAGGAATGGGCACACCACAAACATCTTGGCTGTAACTCTTCTAGCCAATCAAGCCTATGCAAAATCCTGCACCTTGTATGCATGGTTCAGCGATCTCAAAGCAGCATTTGATAACGTTCCGAGGGCAAAATTATGGGCCAACATGCAAGGTTGGGGGGCGCCCACAAAACTACTGGAAGCCATAATCAACTTGTACTCGCACACAGGGGTCCAAATAAAGATAGGCGACGGGCGCACTTTAACAAAAAAGATTCATACATCAAATGGACTAAAACAGGGTTGCATTCTGGCTCCCTGCCTAGTTAGCATCTGTACTGCAGACCTTGAGAAGTACCTCTTACTTGCACAAACTGACCCCCCAAAACTGAGAAAAACATTGATACCTAGTCTTCAATACGCGGATGACATAGTCCTCCTAGCCCAAACACCTATAGGCCTACAGAGATCAATATCTCAATTAGGGGCCTACATTACTTCTGCCCAACTTTCAATTAATCATCAAAAAACAAAGGTGCTATGCTTTTCAAAACACTGCAAAAACAGGAAAAAAGGTACATTTACCTGAAATTTAGATGCAAACTCAATATCCCAGGAGGATTCGTGTAAATACTTGGGGTTTCATCTTGATCACAATCTCAATTTATAGCCACAACTGGAACAAGGCAAAACTGAAGTGAAACAACTCCCCTTCGCCTTTAAAACTGTTCAGAAGAAGCTAACAGGCTGCTCAACAGGCCATCTCCTCAAAGTAATCGCTGCTAAATTCCTCCCCTCCATATCCTACGGGTCAGAAAATTTGAAAACAAAAGATGCCACTGTCCTAAATCTAGCACAGACCAGTCTCTTCAAGAGGCTGTTTTCAAGGGGGGACCCAGGGAGAGCTAGGCGCGAGCCGGTCTCTTCCTGGGTATGTTCGCGCGAGAATCAGGGCATCAGGTGGGGACTGATTAGGGGAGGAGATATAAGGGAGGCAGGCTGGCGGTTGGGAACTGCGTGGCGGGAAGCTAGAAGGGAGGTTTTGTTTTGCGGCGCACGTGTGTTTACCTTTTCACTGGCTCCATGGAGGAAGCAGCGGAGGTTCGGAGGGCCGTGCAGATACTCTGCGAGGCCGGGCGTGAGGACCTGCTGCGGCCGGGTGTTCCGGCGGAGGCGTGGGTCGGAATGGCCCGCCCCCCTCGCAAGGCTTCGGAGGGTGTGTCCAGGGCAGTGACGGCGTGTTTGTCCCCAGGCCCGGCGGAGGAGGAAGACGGCGAGGCGGCCATGCCGGCGGACGGGCCTATGCCTGTTTTGCCCGCCGCAGCTGTGGAGCCCCCGCCGGGTGCCCCGGGCGCCCTCCAGCAGGTATGTGCTTTACCGTTCTTCAGTGCTGGTCCACGTGGGGCGCCCGGGGGGAGGCGGGGGCGTTCTGTGGGCCGGCAGGCTCCGCGCTCAGGCGGCCTGGCCCCGGGGAAGTCTGGGAAGCCACAGGCGGGTCCTAAACCAAAGCGGGGGCGGAGCCTGGATTTGCACGGGCACACGCAGCCCCCTCCCCCTGCTGCAGAGCATGTAGACTCATTAACTCCCTTGCCGGGGGGGGGTTTCCCCGTACCTCTGGTTGAATGGGCAATGTTTCCTGCTCTCCCCTGCTACGCCGGTGCCTGGCCCTGCCCCCCCTCACACTTTTGGCCCCCCACCACTGGGCGGTGCAGATGTTGGGCCACATACTGCCGCGCTGCCTGCATATTCCCCCACTGAGGCCCCTAATCATGTTTCTGTTTTAGATCCAGAGGGTGCTGCACCTCGCATGCTGCCCCCCCCGGCCACCAAGTCTGCGGCCCTCGGTGCGCCTGGCCCCCATTCTGCCCCCCACACGTCCTTGGCTCCTGGTGGGATGGGTTTGGTACACAGGGGGGCGCCCCCGGTTCCTGGGCAAGCTCTGTTCCCGGTCCCTAGGGGTCGGCCAGGTGGCCTTCAGGGCGGTCCTGCGACTGGGTCGGGTGGTGTCATTGGTCTGGCGTCGGTGGGTCGTCCATCGGGGGGTGATTGCGATTCCGCTTTAAGGGAGGATGGTTTTGCGAACTCTTCCTTGTCTGGCTTGAGCGGCCGCAGTTTTCAATCTGCGCCTCCGGCTGGGCGGCTGTTGGCTGTTTCTACGGGCCCGGGAACTGTCCACACGGCTGTTTCCAGTGGTGGGCTTACAGGGGAGTTATCTGGAGCGGATATCTCTTCTACAGCTTTCCGTGCACACAGCTTTCAGAACATTGACTGGCAGTTTTATGATGGGGGTATTGGTGATGGGGCTATGCCCAGTGGCAGTGCGCAAGTTGCATTTTCTGACGAAGCTTTCTGTGGGAATTTTCATGATGATGATTTGGAAGAAGGGGAATTGAGAGACAAAGATGTTGGGCTTTTGGCAGCACGGGCCCAGGGGGGTGGGCTGGGGCAACCCACTGTTTCTCGTGTTTTGCAGGCGTCTCGTGCGGACCATGCAGCAGTATGAGGGGCAGTGAGGTCTGGACCTTCTCAAGGGGATCGTGTGGCTGTTCAACCACAGTCGGAGCAGTTGCCAAGAGGTAAGGATGGGTGGTGGTCTGTGTGGCAACCCAGGGAGAGTCTCCCTGTTAAGAGTACAAGATCTATTGGTACGGGTGATGGGGTTGTTGTTGAGCGAGTCGCTCTGGCCCGAGGCTTGAGCGGCCAGTGATTTCGAATGTTTCTAATGTGCAAGTTGCAAGGGATGTTTCTACAGCAGGGTCTGGGGGGGTGGCTGCCACACGGGTTACGGAGGATAGTATCCTACCTAAGAAATTGCCTTATTCTGGGGTGGGGATGCCTTTGGGGTCCCATTCGTCTGAAAAAACAAAGAATCTCATATGGTCTGGTGCATTTGTGGATGTTTTTCGGCTTCTACATAGAGATGTCCAAGCTAAAGAAGGGTCGAAGGAGGAGGAATTAGAATTGGCTCGGAGGCCTCGTGTTCCGAAGTCGATAGAGAATTGGACTTCGGCCTTTCTTATCTATGCCAGCGTTTATTGCCAACGTCATCCGGAGAAGGCGATAGACATGTTTAAATATGCCGATGTCATTCGCAAAGCTCACAGTTACTTTGGAGGCTTTGCCTGGTTGTCCTATGATGACGAATTCAGGGCGCGCATGAGCGCTTTTCCTGAGCGTTCGTGGGGTGAGGTTGATTCCGAATTATGGCTACAGTGGATGGCATCGGCTCACCCGCCTGCTACGACCCACACGGCTAGCGGGCAGCCAGTGTATTATCGGCCCTTTCCAGCTCGCCCCGCTCAGTCTGGGGCGGGGGTTTGGGGCAGAGGTCAATCATCCTCCTCTGGCACATGCTGGCATTTTAACAGGGGTTCCTGTAACAGACCAGCTTGCAGGTATAAGCATGAGTGTTCGCAGTGTGGGGGGAAGCATGCGCTCACCCAGTGTTTTCCCGGCCAGCGCTTTGGTGATCAAGGACGGGGTTCAGGGGGTAGGGGACAGCCTCAGCACGCTGTTTACAAGGGCTCCTACTCCTATTAAGCAAGATGTTCTGGATCTCTGGTTGGTGGATTATCCTGATTTTGAGGCTGCTAAGATTTTGTCTTGGGGTTTCAGAATTGGGTTTCGGATTGGGTATCAGGGACCCAGGGTGGGTAGGTGGTCTGACAATTTGAAGTCTGTGAAAGAGAGTGCCCATGTTGTGCGGAAAAAGCTGGATGCCGAGCTTGCAGCGGGTCGGATTGCTGGTCCTTTCTTGAATTGTCCTCTTCCTGACTTGATCGTATCGCCTCTGGGTGTGGTACCCAAGAAGGCGGAGGGGGAGTTTCGCCTTATCCATCACCTGTCATGGCCCGAGGGTGCATCCATTAACGATTCTATTGATCCAGCTGACTCAACTGTCAATTATGCTTCAGTGGACGATGCCTTACGGCTCGTGCGCACGGCTGGTGTTGGGGCTTTGCTGGCAAAGAGCGACATTCAGTCGGCTTTCCGGCTATTGCCCATCCATCCTTGGGATTTCAGTCTTCTGGGAATGCATTTTGATGGTAGTTTCTACGTTGATAGGGTGTTGCCCATGGGCTGTTCAGTGTCATGCTCCCTTTTTGAGACATTCAGTACATTTCTGCAGTGGCGCTTCACTTTTGTCAGTGGCCACGTCCTGGTCTGTCATTACCTTGATGATTTTCTTTTCATTGGTGAGGGTCACTCTGGGCAGTGTCAGTCGGCTTTGACCATCTTTCAGGCTCTAGCGGAAGAATTGGGCGTTCCATTGGCGCCGGATAAGACAGAAGGTCCCTGTACATCCCTGACTTTCTTAGGGATTGAAATTGATACCTTGTCTATGGAGGCGAGATTGCCTGAGGCTAAAGTGAGGGAAATGTCTGCCTTCATACATCTGGTGTTGGGGGAGCGGAAAGTTGTTTTGAGGACCGTCCAGAAGCTTTTGGGGTACCTCAATTTTGCTTGCCGGGTTGTTCGGGCGGGCAGGACGTTCTGTAGACGTCTGGGTCTTTCAATGTCCGGCGCAAGCCTTCCCCATCATCGGGTGCGCATTACCACCGCTGTGCGTGCCGATTTGACTGTCTGGCTTCGTTTCCTGCAGGAGTTCAATGGCGTGTCCTTGTTTTTTGCGGATGAGGACATGGTGTGGCAAGTCCAGTTGTTCACGGATGCGTCGGGAGCTCACGGATTCGGTGTATTTTGGGAAGGTCGATGGTGCGCGGCCGGCTGGCCGGTGCACTGGAAGGAACAGGGTCGCAGCATAGCGTTTCTGGAGCTCTTCCCGCTGCTGGTTGCTTTGTATCTCTGGGGGGAGGAGTTTCAGAATCGCTCCGTCTTGTTCCATGTGGACAATTTGGCAGTAGTCCACCTTGTCAATCACCAAAAGGCTCGTGACTTGCGTGTTTTGCGGCTCCTGCGCGCATTCATGCTGCGGTGTCTGCAATTAAATATTGTCTTTAAAGCACGGCATGTTCCTGGTACTTCTAATTGCATCGCTGACTCTTTGTCTCGCTTTCAGTGGTCCGAATTCCGCAAATTGGCTCCTGGGGCGGACCTGGAACCAACGGCGATCCCACAGTACGTATGGGACCTGGGGGATTGAGGGTACACCAATTGGTCGAAAATTCAGTGGCTGACTCCACAAGGCGGGGTTATGTGAAGGCCTGGCATGAGTTTCTGCAGTTTGGTAAGGATTTGACGGGGCCAATCAGGGCCGGGTTGTCAGATGAACAATGCATCTTACAGTTTGTTTTACATTTGGCGGACAAGGGCCTATCGCCCACAACCATTTCTGGCAAGTTGGCTGGGGTTTCTTTTTATGAGCAGCTTTGGTGGGGGAGGGATCCTGTTGGGGGGGTGTTGGTTCGTAAAGTGTTGAAAGGTTTGACTAGGCTTCGGGCTGGTGGTCAGCAGCTCCGGCAGCCGGTGACTTTTGAGTTGCTCCAGTTGCTGTTGCCGGAATTGGAGGTGTGTTGCCATGATGCTTTTGAGTGTGCCAAATTTCGTTTGTGTTTTGTCTGGTTGTTCTTTGGGGCATTTCGGGCATCAGAGTTGCTGGGGTTGCGGGGTAGGGTAGGTATGACCAGCAGTGAGGTGGTGTTGGAAAGTGACAGAGTGCGGCTGTGGCTGCGGGCGTCCAAAACCGACCAGATGGGGAGGGGTAAGTGGGTGTTCCTTGGCAGGAGTGGTGTCTCTGCATGTTGCCCGGTTGGAGAATGGGAAGTTTTTGTGTCCTCCCAACATTTTCTCCAGGGGCCCATTTTTTGTCATGCTGATGGTAGTCCCATAGTTGCATCTCAGTTGTTGGCTGTATTACGCAAGGCTTTGTTGCGCCTGGGGAGGGATCCTGTTCAATTTGGTACCCATTCATTCAGAATTGGTGCAGCGACGGAGGCCGCTAGGTTGGGGTGGGACTGGTCACAAATTCGTCGCATTGGACGTTGGCGTTCCAAGTGCTGTGAAAAATATGTGAGAAAATAGTAAATTTTTGCTTGTCTAACATTTCTTTTTCTCCTAGGTCCTTGGCCCTCAGTCGCCGGATCCAAAAGGAGGGTGTGGATACTGGGGCACTCTTCTGTTAAACGGGCAGCTTTAGCCGCTGCCAGTCAGCTTTGTGGGAGATCACTTGGTTTAAACAGCATGACGCACGAAGTCTCCTGGCATGGAACGGGGGGCATGCGCTGGGGTGGGCTTTTTCCCGCCTTGGCTGCTTTGGTTTCACAGTGTTTGGGGGGCCCTCCGGATCTCCTGGTACTGCATTTGGGCGAAAATGACTTAGTTTCACTCTCTGGTTTGACTTTGTTGAAATTAATGAAGCAAGACCTGGAAATCATCAAGACCACATGGGTGAGCACCATGCTGATATGGACTGAGTTTGTGCCTCGTTTGCAATGGCGTGGGGCGAGGAACCATTCCGCCCTGGAAAAGGCTCGACGGAAAGTTAATAGAACAATGCGACTTTTTTGTCACCATTTGGGTATCTACAGTTTGGATCATTACCATTTAAAAGTCTCTGAACATCATTTATTTTGTGAGGATGGTGTACATCTATCTTCTTTGGGCATTTCTTTTTACCTTCTGGAACTCAGGGATTTGATTAGCAAAGTTCTTCAGGTGCAGTTTTGGTGTGCTCCTTCCTTTCCATTTTTAGGTGGGGCAGGAAAACGCTAAAGGTTTTCCTGGGTGGCGGGTTTTTGCTAGTGGGGTGGGCAGCCTGGAGCGGGTTGGCCATCCTGAAGGGTAGCTCGTTGGGTAGTACTAGGGGTAGTAGGCAAGAGTTAGTTCGGGGTTTTGGGATTTAGGTTTCGTAGGCTCACTGTAGAGTTGAATTATGGTAAATAAATAAATAATGAATGTGTTCACGAAATTTATGATGCACCTGTCTTAAAATAAAGTGGCCTTTCTTGCTCCTAAAGAGGTGTGGACAGTGATTTCTTGCGCGAGGGGGGACCCAGGGAGAGCTAGGCGCGAGCCGGTCTCTTCCTGGGTATGTTCGCGCGAGAATCAGGGCATCAGGTGAGGACTGATTAGGGGAGGAGATATAAGGGAGGCAGGCTGGCGGTTGGGAACTGCGTGGCGGGAAGCTAGAAGGGAGGTTTTGTTTTGCCCCACCCACCCTCCCTCTTTTTTATTTTATTTTTGGGTTTTTATTTTGCGGTGCTCTAGGTGCTGCTTTGTTTTGTAGGTTTGCCACTGTTAGGACAGGTGTCTTTGTTCTTTTAGGAGGCGGGTTTTTGCTAGTGGGGTGGGCAGCCTGGAGCGGGTTGGCCATCCTGAAGGGTAGCTCGTTGGGTAGTACTAGGGGTAGTAGGCAAGAGTTAGTTCGGGGTTTTGGGATTTAGGTTTCGTAGGCTCACTGTAGAGTTGAATTATGGTAAATAAATAAATAATGAATGTGTTCACGAAATTTATGATGCACCTGTCTTAAAATAAAGTGGCCTTTCTTGCTCCTAAAGAGGTGTGGACAGTGATTTCTTGCGCGATTCCCCAATATATCTCTCAGGCTCAAATTCGATTGGAATACGGACTCAAAAACCAGATACCTGCTAGACAAGGGGAAATTGCCAAATATTATTGGTGGATGAGGGAAGCCGAAGATAATACTCTGGCCCACTTCTGTTGGGAAGAGATAGAAAAGCAAGCCAGGCTAAAGAATTCAATCTTTACCATCCTAAAGAGTCCCTCCTGGCCCTTCAACTCGAGGAAGCATGGCTCACAATCATCACATACTCCGGATTCAAAACAGCAGCGAATAACGCAATTGAACAGGTCTCTTTGCTAATGGACAGAACTACCTTCGCCATGAAAAGCCACACATGGGCCGTGATACAAACATATCAGTCGCTGAAGCCTCAAGCGTACCTATCTGAACACTTCTCACACCACAAAAAGCACTTTTTGACACTGCTGCGGCTGGGCTCTTTTTCTATGAAAGACTTAACTCCGAAATGGATATGTAGCTGGCCGACCAAAGAATGCCGCCTCTGCGGACAAGGAGAAGAGTCACTGCTACACCTTCTATGTATTTGCCCCTCATTATTAGAAATCAGAAAAACATTGCTCCATAAGTTAATGAGGAAGGCACAATTAATGACATGTAGAGGGGCAATCATACAATGTCTTGGAGGCTCGTCAATTCAACTATCTTGCAGAGCCATAACCTTCTGGCAAATGGCGGCAAAGGAACTGGATAAAAAAAAAAGCAAATGAACTAACTGGAGCAGTCCAGAACTGAATGGCCCGCTCAATTTGCAAAAAGCACCGCCATCTTGCATTTTACTGTTAGTAAATTTTTAGAATAATATTTTATTTCACAATCAGATACTTTTAAAACTATCACTCGTCGGCTGCTCAGGCACCTGATTGCGTTATGCACGTACTTCTAGCATTGTCAAAAATTTCTTAAATGTAATTTATAATGTATTATGGTAGTTTGTATACCCTTTTATGATTTTTAATTAAATTAAAAAAAAGTATTATGACTTGTGGAAAAAGGGATAAGTGCTGATGACAGAAACTCCTTGGCTCCGAGACAAATGGCTTGGCATTCCACTTTTAAGCGTATTTGGGACATTCTGTGATTGGGAACGTATCCCACTTTGTGAGTGTATTTTAATGTCAATAACTCATATTAAATCTTACCTTTAATAAATATGTGTATCCATTGGTTGATTTAAATGACGCATGGAAGCTGTAACTGGTCAGTGAAATGCTAAACAAATACTAATAAAAATTGGGATTTTTGCTCTTTCAGGCCGCACCTCTGACTCCACCCACTGACCCCAATCCACGTGTAATTCCCGTCCACTGATTCTCCGCCCACAGTTCCCCTACTGTTTTTTTCCCCCCACTTCGACCACTCCCTGAATCAGTCTCTTTACTTAATGGTTACAGAACTGTCCCTCCCCTCACGTGTTCCCAGGTGCTCACTTTCCGTCCCAGCCATCGGTGCCATGGCAGCTCCTAACCCTGTCCGGAGCCTGCTGGAGGAGGCCATGTGCTGTGTCTGCTCGGGGTACTACCAAAACCCTGTGAACACCGAGTGCGGGCACAGCTTCTGCCGCCTGTGCACACCTAAGGGCAGAGTCTTCCCCTGCCCGCAGTGCAGAGTGCAGTGCGACCCCAGAGACCTCAAGGCCAACACACAGCTGCTAAACATTGTGGAGCTCGCCAAGCAGATGTGCCAACGAACAGAGGGGGCGCAGGGCCTATGCCAACAACACGAGGAGAAGCTCAAACTGTTCTGCAAGGTGGAGGAGGCGGCCATCTGTGTGGTGTGCAGCCTGTCGGCTGAGCACCGGGAGCACGCCGCGGTGCCCATCCGAGAGGCCGCCCTGGAGTACAAGGAAACCCTGGCGGGCTGGCTGCCCCCTCTGAGAGCCAAGAAGGAGCTGGTTGTGGCGTCCAAGGCGCAAGAAGAGCAGGAACTTAAAGCCTTGAAGGATAACTTGGAAGCTGAGAAGACGAAAACTCTGACAGAATTTCAACAACTGCGCCAGGTCCTGCAAGAACAGGAAGACGCCGCTCTCGCGAGACTGGAGGAGATTCAGAACAAAATCAACAGGACGGAAAAAGCGAACACAATTCTATGTCAGGACCGGAGGCTTCTGATTATGCTTCTCAATCTTTACTAGAAGCTCACAGCAGCCAATGAAAATGCTTGCTTTTCATTTCAATAAACGTTAAACTGCATATCCCATCATGCTTTACATATAACCACGCCCCTTTAGTCCATAAGAGGCCTTAGCCTGCCGCCATCTTTCTCTTTCTTTGCTGCTCACAGAGCTAAGTACAACCTTGTTTACTCCCTCTGTGACTCTATTGCGCTTGTTAATGTTTGATTGACATGACTTGGCACTGTTCATTCTGTTTATACATTGTCATATTGCATTGTTCATATTGCTATTAGCGGTATTCTGCTATCGTATTGCTTTTATTGTGCGGAGGTTGTTACCTCTTCAGGGGGAGTAGCTGTCCTTCGGCGGAGCACCTTTGTGCCCGTCGTCTTGGTATTTCATTCCTCAGGTGGCAAGAGCGCGCTGTATTCGCGCGAGGGTAGCGACGGTCCTTGACCGGAGGCAGACGGATGCCGGTAGTCTGTTTTGGAGCCGGCTGGAGCCCGGTGTTGTCCCCGTAGGGTACGCGCGTTAGCGCATGCGCAGACGGCTTCCCTCATCGCCGCTGACGCTTATTCAGGCCGGGTGGCTCCCGGCCGCGACGTGCACCCAAAGCGCGCTGAATTGGGCTATTTTCTGGTAGGTTTTCAGTCGCGCTTGGGCTGCACGTCGCGGCGCGAACCTAGTTTGTCAGTTTCAGTCGGATTTTCATATCGGAGTGTTAGGAAGGGTCCCTCTGCCTTAGCGATCGCCTGGTGAGGTGGTATAAATACTGATTAGGCCAATTTGAGCGCGCACACGCTCAGTGTATTTCAGTGGCCTGGGTCTCTGGCCCGCTTTGAATACAGCTTTGCTGAGGGGGTTTTTAGGTTGGGAAAGTTTGTGTGCTGTGTGGGCTGACCCCCCCCCTGACCCTCCTAGTACCTGGTTTTGTCTGAACACAACCCAGTCAGTATTCCCAGTGAGAATGTCGGAAGAGCAGTTTAATGAGGGGTACTATCAGGAGGAGGAATTCGAGAACAGGCAGACTGCTGCCTTGGAGGACAATCTGGTCAGTGCTTTAGACGCTTCGGTCCAGTCCTCCGTTAACAGGGCGATGGAAACGACTGTACCTCAGACAGTGCACCAGGCACTGGCCTCAGCCCTTCGTCCTATCCGACGACAACTGGAAGGTTTTGCCAAAAGACATGGCTTTAATAAACCTCAGAAGAAGAAGGATGATGCATCCACCTCGGGTCCTTCTAGGGACTCGGCCACCTGGCCTCACATGCAGGCCTTAGCTACCCTGCCGGACACGGCGGACCATTCTTACGCTGGAGCCAAGGCCACCAGTAAACGTAGGGTCCATGACACCGACACGGACACGGATACTGGCACGAACACGGATACGGACACCGACACCTCAGAGGATCGCAATCCTCCAAAGAAGGCAAAGGTGGCGCAGCCCAAGAGCCTCGCGCCGGATGATACACCGTTCACCTTTGATCCTTTGGAGATTGTACACCCTAGATCACAGGATTGGATGCCGCCTGCTGCGGTCACGGCTTACATCCATGATAATTTACGCAAGTGCTTCCCTAGGGATGTACGAAATCGTTTACGCTCAGAGTGTCCTAGACCGGAAATCCCAAATCAGGTGGCGGAAACACCGGAGATTGATCCTAACCTTCTCACCTTTCTGAAGAAGTTCACCAAGGACCCGAAGAGAGGTCTGGATAGAGCATGGCGGGGGTGTCAGGACAAAATGTTAGACGCCATCGGCCCCTTGGCAAAGATCCTAGAGATGGCCTTTGTGGCCAAGGAGACCTCAGTCATCATCAACCCGGACGTGCTCGCTGGATGGGCCCAGAGAGCCATATGTTTTTTGGGCAACGCGAACTGCGCTGTCTCGGCAGAGAGGAGAAAATCTTTGCTGATGAAGATGGATTCGAATCTTACGGAGCTCGCTGACGCGGAGCCGGGACCCCTTGCAGAAGGCCTCCTTTTTGGTGACAAATTCGTTAGGGACGTCTCAAAATACGTCGGCACCTTTACAGCTTTGGACAAGGCCCAGTCGGGCATCAAGCGCGCCCTCAGCCAGGGTGTTTTTCACAGGGCCGGACGAGGCGGGGGTCGCTCGTCAGGCCGAGGAGGTCCTCCTGGCCCCCACAGAGGAGACTTCGGAAGGGGCAGAAATGATTTCGACTCAACACGAGGGGGAACCTTCTACCCCTCCCGGAGGAGGTTCAACAAAAACAGATATCAGACTGGAGATGGACGAGCGAAATTCAAGCACCAGCAGAGCTCAGGTGAGAATTTCAGATACTTCCCTTCTTCCCCTGGGGGGTCGGACTCGGCATTGCCTGGGGCGGTGGGAGGCCCTTACTCAGGACGCTTGGGTCCTTCAGACTATTCGGGGTTTTCATCTGGAGTTTTACTCAAGTCCAGTTCAGACTTGCGCACCCCCTATTCTCCATTTTTCCCAACTAGAGGCCAGTTTCATAGACGAAGAGATTGCGGCCTTGCTACAGAAGCGCGCGATTGCACCAAGTATTCGGTGCCCTCACGGCTTCTGCAGCAACATTTTTGTGATTCAGAAGAAAGGGGGTGGAAACAGACTAGTTTTAAACCTCAGGGAGTTCAATCAATTCCTGACTTACAATCATTTCAAGATGGAGGGCATCCATCTTTTAACGGATCTACTGCAGGTGGGAGATTGGATGGTCCGGCTGGACCTGAAGGACGCTTATCTCTCTATTCCAATCTTTCCCCCACATCGCAGGTTTCTTCAATTCAAATGGAGAGACCGATGGTACGAATATTTGGTTCTGCCTTTCGGGCTCTCCTCGGCACCTTGGTGCTTCACCAAGGTGATGAAGCCGGTAGTGGCGTACCTCCGGGAACGAGGTATTCGTCTTATCATATACCTCGACGACATTCTGATAGTGGACCAGTGTCGGCAGACTCTCTTACGACACCTCCTACTGACCACGACTATGTTGCAGGATCTGGGGTTTGTTATAAACACCAAGAAGTCAGTCATGGTTCCTTCACAAGTTATAGATTTTCTAGGTTTCACGGTGGATTCGGTAATGGCCCAAATGTGCCTTCCAAAGGACAAACTTCGGGATCTGAAGAAAGAGATCCGGAGACTTCTGAGCAGCCAGTCGGTCTCCTTGAGAGCACTGGCGAGAATGGTAGGAATTCTGGCGTCTTCAGTTCAGGCGATTTTCCCGGGCCCGCTCCATTACAGGGCCCTGCAACAACTGAAGATCAGACACCTTCAAAAGGGTCTCTCGTACTCAGACAGCATTCCCCTCACGCAGGAGGTGCGGTCGGAGTTGCAATGGTGGTTGGGACACGTCGACGCTTGGAACGGCCGAGCGATCTTCGGTTCACTCCCGGAAGTCACGATAGAGTCGGACGCCAGCCGATGGGGCTGGGGCGCGCGTTGTGGAGACATCTCCACAGGAGGACGTTGGTCCCCGGAGGAGCTTTCCCTCCATATCAATTGCCTGGAGCTGCTGGCGGGGTCGTTCGCGGTGAGAACATTGTCCCCTCAGCGGACATCCTGCTGTATCCTCCTGCGTCTGGACAATATCTCGGCAGTGAGGTACATCAACAAGTTGGGAGGCACGAGGTCGTCCATGCTTGTTCAAATAGCCAAAGACTTTTGGCATTATTGCCTCCGCAACCAGATATCGGTCATTGCGGAGTATCTCCCAGGCCAGTCCAATCAGGTGGCGGACTGGAACTCGAGGTACCTCCGGGACTTCAGCGATTGGAAGCTGAGCCCGAGGGTGTTCGAGTGGCTAGAGAAGATTTGGGGTCCGTTCGGGACGGACTTGTTTGCATCGAGGTTGACCTTCCAGATCCCTCGATTCTTCAGTTGGAGGCCGGATCCGTTAGCTCAGGCGACGGACGCCTTTCTACAGGACTGGTCGGTGGGGGTTCACTATGCATTTCCCCCCTTCTTGCTGATCCCCAGAGCGATGTCGCAGGTAATCAGACAGAATGCGGAGGTGGTCATGGTGACGCCTTGGTGGACGTCCCAATCTTGGTTCCCCAAACTGATGCAGTGGAGCTGCGACCACCCCAGACTCCTTCCGGAGTCGACGGGCCTGTTGCTGGGCCCTCATCAGGAGACACATCCATTGATCTCGGAGGGCAGGCTCCGGCTGATGGCCTGGAGGCTTTCAGGCAACAGTGGCAAGTGCCAGGGATTTCGAGCAGGGCTGCAGACTTCATCAAGCAGGCCTGGGCTCCTTCCACGAGGAAACGGTACACCTCGGCCTGGAAAGGCTGGGTGGGTTGGTGCGTGGAACGACATTTGGATCCCGTGGGGGCCGGCTTACCCCATGTGTTGAATTTCCTGACGGATAAGGCTTCGCAGGGCCTGGCCTATCGGTCCATCAACAATTTCAGGTCCGCCATCTCAGCGGGCCACGTTCAGCTAGAAGGAAGACCTATCGGTATGCACCCTGTTGTGTGTAAATTGTTGAAGGGTATTAGGGTAGAGAATCCCCCTAAACCTAAATATTCTGGTTTGTGGGATGTCAAGCGAGTTTTAGACCTCTTCGACAAATGGCCAACTAACAAAGATCTTTCCAGAAAACAGCTTTCAGCCAAGCTGGCTATGTTGCTTTGCCTTTCGGCGTGTAGGAGATCGTCGGATGTACGAGCGCTGGATTTAACAGGTAGAGTATTTACTCCGGAAGGAGTTTCTTTTCAAATTTTTAGGCGTACTAAAACACTGTCTACACATGTACCGTATAATGCATTTCAGGAGAATGAAAAGTTATGTGTCGTTCACTGTCTTAAGACTTATGAGGAATGTACTGCGGCACTTAGGCCTCAGGGCTGTTCGCAGCTGTTGATAGCCTTACAAAAGCCGTTCAGAGCTGTGGCTGCGGCCACCATTGCCAGATGGCTTCGTTTCGTGATGGAAGAAGCAGGCATTGACATCACCATGTTTGGTGCACATTCTGTCAGGGGTGCTATGGCATCGAAATCGTTCATATTGGGATCCAGCATTCATGATATTATGCATTGTGCAGATTGGTCGTCTGAATCGACATTCAAGACGTTTTATTATAAGCCGGTGGGGGATATTACCTCTGTTGTTTTTAGTAAGCGTTAAACGTGCATAATCAGAAGCCTCCGGTCCTGGCATAGAATCACAAATTTGCTAGCATTCGCGACAAGAATTTGCAATTCTATTAAGGACACGGAGGCGAGGATTATCCCACCCGGCATTGTATATGGAGTTATAAAATGCTTGCCCACCCAGATGATTACGGTGGTTACGGTCTCGTATCCTTTCTTTCAGGTTCGGAAAAAAAGGGTGATTGAGTCTCGAAGTATGACAAGATGGTTCGCCTGAAGGTTCTCCTTCCCGTTGGAAGAGTTCTGGAGTTACATGTTCGGTTGGAGCTGTTCGCCGCAAGAAAGAGGAAGATGGCGGCAGGCTAAGGCCTCTTATGGACTAAAGGGGCGTGGTTATATGTAAAGCATGATGGGATATGCAGTTTAACGTTTATTGAAATGAAAAGCAAGCATTTTCATTGGCTGCTGTGAGCTTCTAGTAAAGATTGAGAAGCATAATCCTCGCCTCCGTGTCCTTAATAGAATTGCAAATTCTTGTCGCGAATGCTAGCAAATTTGTGATTCAACGACTCCAGCAAATTGCCTCCCTCGATGCCCTGATCAGAGAGGTAAATTCGAAGTGTGCGCAGCCGACAGAGGAGCTGCTGAAGGACGTCCGGAGCACCCTGAGCAAGTGTGAACATGAAACATTTCAAGAACAAGAAAAAACGACCAATGAGGACAAGAGAAAGGAAGGTATTTTAAGCCATGTACAAGTTTTCGAACCGGAAATGGGGACGATGAAGCAGTATAAATTGGCTGTGACTCTGGATGGGGACACCGCTCATACAAGTCTGCTGAAGCTGTCTGAGAATAAGAGACGTGTGAGAGGGCTCCTCCAGGTTGTGCCATCTGGCTACTCATACAATTATCCCACGTGTTTTCAGTATCCCTGTGTGCTGGGGAAGGAGGGTGTCCGTGCAGGGAGGCATTACTGGGAGCTGCAGCTGCTGCTGGAGGGCGGTGAGTGGTGTGTGGGCGTTGCACTAGGGTCCGTGAACAAGTCCGCCGCAGACTCAAAGTCACCCGAGCAGGGGGTCTGGGCTGTGGAGGGGTATCACGGTCACTACACGGCTCTCACCTCTCCTGCCACCCCGCTGCCCCTGCGGGAGAGCCCCAGGCTGCTGGGGGTCTACCTGGATTACGAAGAGGGGCGGGTGTCCCTGTACAAAGCCGACACCAAGGAGCACCTTTACACGTTTACAGGGGCCGCTTTCACCGAATTAATCTTTCCTAGTCAACTCAGGGCTACATAACATTCCCCCGCCCCACATACCCAAACCCGCAAAGGAAACACAGACAATTAGAGTTTGGGTAAAAAATTGCTGCAGGATTTATTTACATACAACATATGTAAAGATGGTGGATTAGCTTACGGGCGATCCAGGACAGGCCGCATTCTCGCCACCTGTCCGCCTGTTTGAGCCAAACAGCACAGTGGCGAACCACCCAACTGCTGTATAATATAATTAAATACTGACACACCCATTTGCTGGGCGTGACTAGGCAAACCCCCGGCTGCACAGGCCCACAACCGCCCGAAGGACTACTGGGGCGCCGACACGGATTCCTGCACCTCCCATGAGGTTACAGGTTAGGCTCTGGCACCCCTATGTGCCCGCTGAAGTACATCATTTGCACCTCTCTTCTTCCGGATCGCCCCGTAACTCCGCCTGCAACGAAAAACAAGACACATTAAAAACACCCCCCCAGCCCCTACTCATGACACTCTGGGTAAGAGGACGGGAGGGAAAAGAGTGTCCCGCAAGATCGTACGGCGTCCGGGCGGCAAAGAGGCTTAGGATAGGGGCACTGCAGCATAAGTACCCCTGAAGCCCCTCCCCGCCGCCCGGACGAGATTCTCGGCAGGCCGCCTCCTCCAACCGGTGAGGCGGATGTGCCGGACCGGCAAGTGGGGGCGGGACCGCCCTCCTTGACTAGGTACCCGCCCTCTTGATGGCCACTGCGTGGCCTCGGGCAGGCGCATAGTCAACTCAGGGCTACATAACATTCCCCCGCCCCACATACCCAAACCCGCAAAGGAAACACAGACAATTAGAGTTTGGGTAAAAAATTGCTGCAGGATTTATTTACATACAACATATGTAAAGATGGTGGGTTAGCTTACGGGCGATCCAGGACAGGCCGCATTCTCGCCACCTGTCCGCCTGTTTGAGCCAAACAGCACAGTGGCGAACCACCCAACTGCTGTATAATATAATTAAATACTGACACACCCATTTGCTGGGCGTGACTAGGCAAACCCCCGGCTGCACAGGCCCACAACCGCCCGAAGGACTACTGGGGCGCCGACACGGATTCCTGCACCTCCCATGAGGTTACAGGTTAGGCTCTGGCACCCCTATGTGCCCGCTGAAGTACATCATTTGCACCTCTCTTCTTCCGGATCGCCCCGTAACTCCGCCACAGCCTGTGCGGTGGTCACCGCTGCCGCACAGGCCCCCCACCAATCGTCACCTGTTCTACCTGCATCCTCTGCTCATGAGTGCCTCTTTTAAGTCCAGCAAAAAGAGGTCTAAGCCAACAGGCGTAAGGTGAACACCATCCTCCTCGAAGTAACCCTTGACCTTCTCCTGAATCAAGTCATGTTTAATGAAACCCAGCCCTCTGCGCTGCGTAAACTTTTTCATGGCCGCGTTTATGCGCCTTCTAGTTTTCTCAACTGCCTCACTGGACTCAGCACCCCGCCAGTGTCTTCTGGGCACTAACTCAGACCACCAGACCTCGCATTCGCGCAACATGCTGCCAATGATACCCAGGTCTGTTTTCATCCTGAGAAGCAAAGCGGACTTCCCCACAGAGGTAATGTCATTGCCACCCAAGTGGATTATTAAATGCTGGGGAAGAGGCCCCCCCCGGGCAAGGATCTCCTTCAGCCGAAAGAGTAGGCTATGCCAGCGCATTCCAGGGTACCCCAGCCACACGCACTCTATCTCAGAGAAGGAACCAATCCACTGTCTGATGGCAGCCCATCGAGCCAATCTGCTGACCATAGAATGCCCCAAGACCCACACGCGATTACCTGTCAAAGAAAGACGCGATATGTTCAAGGGTGTTTATTCAATACACATGTTTATACAAATATACGAGGCACAGCAAGCAAATTCAACAAAACTGAAAAAGAAAAAGGTGGGGATCACGGCCTAACATAACGCCTATAACAGGCAGATTCCCAACGCCCCACCGACTGCACCTGCCCTGGGGACATCCCAGCGCGGAAGGCCGAAGTGGCCGCCCCAATGCGGAAGGAGTGACTCGAGAACCTCTTCCCTAAAACCAACAAGCCAGCCCTGTCAAGGCAGGCCAACATGATCTTGTCCATTTGATATTTTGTTAGAGGGCTGAAATCGGCATGCACTAGGAGGTAACCAGGCCCCGACGGGCGTAATGCTAGGAAGGCTTGCAGCAATGCCACGGGGCAGTAACGGGAATCCCCAAGGGGGGAGAGTCTAATAAGAGACCCCTTACCAGACTGGTCAGTTTTGGATCTTCTCAGCTTAATCGACAACCCACCCTCAAAATTAATATCCGCCACCCCCAGGGCATCCATAGAGGTATCTGACTTAGAACGAGCCACCAGCTCACTGCTCCTGAACGCACCAAAGAAAGCTATGACAAAAGCAGCAGCGAAGAGGGCCTCCTCGTACCTAGAGTGCACAACTGCTTGCAACATCTGCAACATGGCCTGGAGAGAAGGGAAATCAATAGGGGACCTGTCATCTGGGGCCCTCGGATCCTCCCGCGCCCAACCCTTCAAGGCTGCCCTTATTGCAAATGAAGAAGTGGGGTCCTGCCCCCCACACAGTCTAGCCTCGTGACCAATGGCCGCTAGGTGGCCGCAAACCCAAGAATGTGATTTCAACTGCTTTTTAGCCCACACTATAAAGGCATGAACTTTCTTCTCTAATGGCAACGTTTGCAAACCCAGGTCAGAGATAACTTTCGTGAATGTAGCACGGTGGCTTGCATAGCGCTTACGTGTACTCAACGCTAATGATTTCTCGCCCAGTTCCCTCATGTGCTGCTCCACTCCAAGATGTGCCAAAGCCTTGGCGCAAAGGGGGTCATCTCCTCTCTCGCCTGAGGGCAAGCTGCCCGGAAACGTTCCAGCTGAAAACGAGAGAGAGCGTCAGCTGCGACATTGGTGACCCCCACAATGTGTCTGGCTCTAAATTCGACATTGCAAAACAGGCACCTGCTAGCCAGTTCCCGGAGTAGAGACAGCACCAAGGGGCAGCTGGCAGACAACCCATTGATCGCCTGCACCACTGCCATGTTATCTGACCAGAACAAGACTTTTCTGTGGGACAGGAGCTCAGGCCACAAGTGTAAGGAAATGACAATCGGGAAGAGTTCCAGGACAGCAATGTTGGAAGTAATGCCCCGCTTGCGCCAAGAATTGGGCCAACCCTGCGCGCACCACTGCTCTCCCAAAATGGCCCCAAAGCCCTCGCGGCCCGAGGCATCAGTGTACATGTTTAACTCTGGACTCTCCACCCACGGGGATCTCCACTTCACAGTCCCATTAAATTCTGCCAAGAAAACATCCCACATCCTCAAATCCTTCTTGAGAGCTGAGGTCAACCTGACAAAATGGTACTGTTTGTTAATCTTAGCAGTGGCTTTGGCCAAGCGCCTTGCAAAGACGCGCCCGACAGGAATCACTCGTGCAGCAAAGTTTAGCTTACCTAGTAGGCTCTGAATGACCCCCAGAGGCGCCTTGTCTCTGCCCAGCAAGGCCTGAATGTCCCCCCTCAAGGCCATCACCTTTTCTGCTGGCAGACGGGACACTCCCTGTACAGTGTCAAGCTCAACCCCCAAGAAAGTCAGCACCTGAGCAGGGCCCTCGGTCTTACCCGGCGCTAAGGGCACCCCCAAGCGACCAGCCAGCTCCACAAAACAGTCCAAGCCCTCTTGGCACTCCTGCGTGCCCTCCCTCCCAATGAAAAGGAAATCATCCAGGTAGTGGGACACCGCAGCCACATTGTATTCCTCTGTGAGGGCCCACTGCAGAAAGGTGCTGAATGCTTCAAAGAAAGCACACGAGACAGCACAACCCATGGGCATACATTTGTCGAAGTAGTACCCCCCTTTCCATTTGAAGCCCAAGAGATGCTGACTGTCAGGATGGACCGGTAACAAGCGGAAAGCCGCCTCTATATCTGCCTTGGCCAGCCAGGCTCCTTCTCCTGCCCTCCTCACCAAATCTATGGCCATGTCCAGGGAACAGTAGGAGACCGAGCAGGCCTCCTCAGGCAACCAAGAATTGACAGAGTTCCCCTCTGGGAAGGACAAGTTGTGTATCAACCTGAAGGCCCCAGGTTCTTTTTTAGGGACCACACCCAACGGGGACACGACAAAGTCCTGAAGGGGGGGGGACAGGAAAGGCCCAGCCACCCTCCCCAAAAGTACCTCCTTGGTGATCTTTTTGTCGACAACCTCAGGGAGCTCCCTCACTGATTTTTGGTTTTCAGCATCTCTGCTGACTCTAGGACCCTGATAGGGGATCTGGAAGCCCTCGAGGAAACCATGGGACAGGGTATCCCTATCTTTCACATTGGGGTATTTATGAAGGAGAGCAAGCAACCTCGGCAAAATGATAGGGGATGGTCCTTTGGACCTAAGATGGGGGGGGTCCCTAACAGGCAACACAGGTGGGCAAAGGGGAGGGATGATAAAGTCGGGCTGCTGGGGCACTACAGAAACCGGGGAAGGGAGGGGGGAGTCCCCAGAGATACTACTTGTCTTTGCTGGCAGCATTGGGGGCGGGGGATCTCTTCTCACATGAAGACTCAGGGTGGGAACCACCGCACCTGTTGCACACATGGGCGAACTTACAGGCTTTCCCCCAGGTGCAGTTTCCCGCATTGAACATCCTGCAGGAGGAAGGGGGATACTTCTTGGTGAATTGTTTGTTAAAACCGCCCCCCCCACGCCCCCCACGAAAGGACTGGCGAAAATTACTCTTCTTCTGAGCGAACTGCTTCTCACTATCCTGCTTCCTGGCCTGGACAACACTGTTACTACTTTCTACTTTACTTTTGCCCATATGAGCAATCCACAGTCTGACCTCGACCTGATCCCACTCCAGCTCGGGGCAGACAGACATCTTTTTCCGGAACTCGCAGTCATATGAATACCACCCCATCCCAGATGTTGCTTCCGCTTCATTAACTATGACGCTGTTGTATTGGAAAAGGCCTTGTGCTTGATCCGGGAAACGCTCAGTTATGACAGCAGCCAAAATGGCGAAGGCCTGGCGCCAGTTTCTAATAGACTTCTCAGGCCAAGATTGGAAGCGAGCCTTCTTTTCCTCATCTTTAGACCCCATCCTTCGCACATCTACCCCATCCGCCCCCAGCATGAGGAGCGAGAAAATGTCTATAAACTCCCTCCTCCAAATGCCTTCCTTCGCCGCCTGAGGAACCTGCCAGGCCAGGGAGCATTTGCCTGACAGAAGGGGCGCCATGGTCATGAGGGCTGTGGGCGCAGGGATGGGCACCAAAGCTGTCGGTGGAGCCACAGCACTGATAGTTGGCAAGGGTGTAGGACCGGCAGATGCCCCCACCAGTGGCTGGACTGCGACAACCGCCGGCAAGAGGGCCTCCTGGGGCACACTCTGCACCAGCGGCAAAACCTGTGGAAGAATAGCTCCCGGCACCAGACTGCTGGGCGAGCTGACCGACGGGACAATAGGCAAACAGATGGGACCCGCATCAACCCCCCCTTGTGAAGGAGTACCACCCCACACTTGGACAACATCTGCCTCCCCGGCAGAAGACAACGGGGCCACTGCTAAAGGTGGCAAAATCACAGATTGCACAGAAACAGGTGATCGTGACTGGGCAGGGCACAAACTGGCTCTTATTTCAGACATAAAAGACGCCAGCGAGTCAGTAATCTTACCCAGTTCCGCCCGGGTAGCGAATTCCGCACTAGAGGCCGCCAAACGAGGAGGGGAGGGCGGGCACACCCGGACCACCGCTGGGGGGGATGCCGGGGCGTGCACTATCACGTTTCTGATCGGGTCAGCCGCCCTGGACTTTGCGGGGGGCTCCGGTGGGAAGTCCTTGACTGTTGGCTTCCTCGTGCGTTTTGACCTCCCTGTGGCTGTGTCCTCTGCCACCTCAATTTCAGATATTTGTGGGGCAGGGGCCGGCCCTGGTGCTTTAGGGGGGTTGGCCAGTAAAAGTCCACTCGCCCACGCCACCCCATTGGCCTTTATCGCATCCAAAAGGGCTTTCATCTGAGGGTCCTGCGACGGTCCTAGTCCAGAACCCTCAACCTGGGATGTCTGAGAGAAAAGAGCGGGGGACCCCTGATTCTCCATGCCGCCTCGAAAGTATCCTGCAAAAGAGATGACCGTGAGCAACGCATACACACGACTTTCGACAAGCCAGCAGACACCTTCCACCCCTCGAAAGCTCGCACCCCGAGGCCCGCTAAGACACTATACCAGGATGGAAAAGACTTGTCCCTCTAAGAAACACCTCCTGGTGAAACCCACTCGTAGCGCAACATACCTCTGCGATTATCCTCGTGACTTTAAACGAACGTAACGCACCGATGCGGTCCTCAAAACCAGTAAATTCCTGAAACAACAGAGTGGGCTGTGAGACACCAGAATTAAAACATAAAATGCCCTTACCGGGACACAATGAGCACCCATGCACCTAAACCGCCGGTAAACGGCCCTGGGGGGGGGGGCGGGCCCGAGAAGGCAGGAAGCTTGAGAAGTCCTCCACGTGAACACCCAATCGCACGCACATAAACATACCTTACACTGACTCCGCTTAGGTGTGGGCGCACTATGGGCGAGCGGAGGTGCGAGTGAAAAGCGCGCGCTAGATGCTCTGATGCCTGGCAAGCCCGGAAGGCCTGGGTGCGGAAGCGACTGCACGCAACGGCCGGAATCTGTAAGAAAATAAAACAGGCACGTAAATAACCGGGCGCCGCTGAGGCCGCAATGGCCGGTGCGCGCGCCCACACAGAAGGCCTGGGTGCGGAAGCGACTGCACGCAACGGCCGGAATCTGTAAGAAAATAAAACAGGCACGTAAATAAACCGGGCGCCGCTGAGGCCGCAATGGCCGGTGCGCGCGCCCACACAGCAAGAAAGGCCCATGAGTCAGCCTCGACGACACTTCCTGGAAAGAAGCCACAAGATTAGTACATTGGGCAAGGGAGAAAGGCCGGCACCAGGCAACACACCCCAACAGGCCCGGGACCCTAGCAACGCAGGCCCCACCTTCCTCCCCCCCCACAAGAAGGCAAACTTCAGCCAGCGCGAACACTCCGCGACCTCGGGAAGGGCTTACGAAATTGCGGACTCGCGCACGCCCACCGGGTCCCCCCACCACGCTCAACGTCCTGGCCCTATCGGAAGAAAGAGGCCTGGAAGGCCCGGGGGCCTATCGATACAAGCAAACATTCGGCAATTAATGCACAAGAACATAGCCAGCGCAGGACACTGAAAATAGACACAGAAAATACTGGCGAAACCATATAAATGAAATATCAGCAAGCATGAGGCCGCAAGGGAGACCCGCCAGATCTGCTCGTCGGATCCCGCGCCCACACGGACCGGACACCGCAAGCTAAGCGCTCCTCCCCCCCGCACCGCTACCTACATTGAATAACAGATACGTTGTTCCCTGCCTCCCTTTGGAAACATTCTCCGCTCCAACAGCAATATAGCACCTGGCATACCAGCAATATAGCACATGGCATACCAGCGTGTCTACGGCAATGCTAACATGGATCTACGTAAGCACATCATAATGAAACGACAATCGAATCACGAAGCAGCCTGCAGACTGAAAGCTGGTTCCCCGCATCTCTTCGAAAACATACCCCGCCATCAGAAATGTATAAACTACTGAACTACATGGGTACTGCGAATTGCCTAAACCTTGGACACAGATGCACAACACGAAATTACAAACATGAATAACTCAGCAGACCTAGAATAGTACTTTAAATAAACATTGCGCGGCAACATATCATGAGCGACTGAGCAGGCAATTGGTAAACACGCGCGCACAAACAGAACATTTTACCGTAACCACCGCGTGCAGCCCCCCCATGAGCAAGAACAGCACGCCGCCCACACACAAAATGGCCACCCAGACGAGAGTAAGACGGGCCGAGGAAGGAGAACGGAGGTAATGTGCCCCCGGGGAATACAGGCCCCATCTTGCGGCGACTGCACCTTCACCCCTCCTGCTAGGCCGCCCAAATTTACCAAAAGGCACGAAACAGTGAAAAACGGGGCTAGCCGACCTAGAATCGCAGCGGGGCCCGACAAGTACAGGCCGGACCCGCACTGCGCATGGGGACAAAGACCGAAACGGCCCCGGTCGTCCCCCCCCCCACAGCAGCCCGCTCAAACGGGCCGCCTCGCCAGGCTCGACCTACCTAGAGGGAGCAGGCGGCAACGCAGGAAAAGGGGGGGGATGGGGTAGGCCCGAGGCCACGCTCACCTCGAGAGAAACGAAAAGAGTGTCCCGCAAGATCGTACGGCGTCCGGGCGGCAAAGAAGCTTAGGATAGGGGCACTGCAGCATAAGTACCCCTGAAGCCCCTCCCCGCCGCCCGGACGAGATTCTCGGCAGGCCGCCTCCTCCAACCGGTGAGGCGGATGTGCCGGACAGGCAAGTGGGGGCGGGACCGCCCTCCTTGACTAGGTACCCGCCCTCTTGATGGCCACTGCGTGGCCTCGGGCAGGCGCAATATTTTTATCTCGGTCCTGGCGCTGAGCTCCGCCTTGTCTAAAACCTGCAGACCCCGGAGATGTTGGGACTAGAGTAAACGCTGCCAGTGTGTTGGCCTTTTGTATTTTTCATGGAGATTTCTTGAACGTGGAAATGAGTTATATTTACGACACGCCAGTGAAGATGGATGTGTCACGATAACCGGTTGAGAGGAAGAACGGATTCACAAGTTTTCCTAGATAGTCACACAGTAGGTAGAGCATTGCGGACTTGAGAAAACCATCTCTATTGCCTCAGAAGCTTCATTCTAGGATAACATTACAGGAGAAAACAACTGGGACCATAAATTAAATGAGTTTACAGCACTGCACAGTTAACCCTTTGTTCGACTGTTGGCTAACTTTTTTTTCTTCTAAATAGCTGCTACACAATAAAATAAAAAAACGAAGCCATGCATTCAAACCCACTGAGCGTATTAGAACATTTATTTGTATTCCTGTGTGGAGGTGGGCGAGTCGTTAATGTGTCCCCTTTTGCGAGGCATGAACCCCTCTCCACACTCAAAACTATAGTATCAAATAGCATATTTCGCTGCATATTTGGTTGATGCCTTTGTTCCTATATACTTATGTCTTAAATTTTCCAAGATTTCCCGATTTAACTATATTGAAAGAAACCTGCCAGTCAGTAAAATAAAAGTGACAAAGTAGATTTCCCCTTCTAATATACACTGAGTTTAAACACCCGTGGTTATATTACATAAAGTGCCATCGTCATGAGGTTAATAGGCCCTGTGCGCAAACGCTTCCAATTTTATTTATTATTTTTTTTTTTACATGTTCATATTTAAAGTTGACATCTTTTTAGACAAGGACGTTTGGAGCGGAAGGTCGTTCCAGGCTCTGGCTGCACGGAAGGAGAAGGAGCGGCCTCCCGATCTGGTCTTTCTGGTGCGGGGACCACGTTGTAGGAGAGCTGGACTGATTGTAGGGTCCTTTGGGGTGCGTGGAATTTGAGTCGCATGTTCAGGTATGCTGGTCCGGTGTCGAGGGTTAGCATCTTGAAGGTGACTCTAGCTTTGATGGGGAGCCAGTGGATGTGTGCAGGTGCTGGGAGATGTGGCAGTGTCTTGGCAGGTTGAGGACCAGTCTTGCAGTGGCGTTTTGGATGTTCTGTAGCTTGCGGGTGAGGTTTTTGTTTATTCCGGTATAGAGTGCGTTGCTGTAGTCGAGCCTGCTGGTGACCAGGGCATGAGTGACGGTCTTTCTGTGTTCAAGAGGGATCCATTTGAAGGTCTTACGTAGGAGGAGGAGGGTGTGGAAGCAGGTGGACGAGACGGAGTTGATCTGGCGGTCCATTTTGAGCTTGGAGTCCAGGATGATTCCCAGGTTGCTTGCGTGGTCCGTGGGGGTGGGCAGGCTTCCGAGGGCGGGGGACCACCAGGTGTCGTTCCAGGCGTCGGGGTTTGGGCCCATGATGAGTACTTCCGTTTTGTTGGTGTTTAGTTGTAGGCAGCTGTTTTTTATCTATTTGGCAACAGCTTCCATGCCTTTTCGAAAGATGTGTTGGGTTCGTTGGATAGGGAGAGGATGAGTTGGGTGTCGTCTGCGTATGACACAATGTTGAGTCCGTAGGTTCTGACGATGGGGGCGAGCAGAGCCATGTACACATTGAAGAGTAGGGCTGAGGGAGGACCCCTGGGGGACTCCGCAGGTGGTAGGTGTAGGACCCGAGAGGAAAGGGGGGAGTCTGACCTGCTGCATTCTGCCGGAGAGGAAGGAGCGGATCCAGTCGAGGGCCTTGTCTTGGATCCCTGCGTCATGGAGTCTGCGTATTAGGGTGTGGTGAGACACTATGTCGAACGCCGCTGAGAGGTCAAGGAGGATGAGGGCTGCTGTTTCTCCTTTGTCCAGTAAGGTACGAATGTCGTCTGTTGCGGCGAGGAGGGCGGTTTCCGTTCTGTGGTTTTTTCTGAAGCCGGATTGGGAGGAGTCAAGGATGTTGTTCTCTTCGATGAATGTGGCAAGTTGGCTGTTGATGGCTTTCTCGATGACTTTCGCTGGGAACGGGAGCAAGGAGATGGGTCTGTAGTTTTTGAGGTCGGTGGGGTCCGCCAAGGGTTTCTTCAGGAGGGTGTTGATCCCAGCGTGTTTCCAGTTGTCAGGGAAAGAGGCGGTTGCCAGGGAGCAGTTGATGGTGTGGTAGAGCAAGGGTTAGATGGTGTCGGTGGCTCTGTTGAAAATGTGGTGGGGGCAGGGGTTTGTGGGGCCCCCAGAGTGGACTGACTTCATCTTCTTCAGTGTGTCTTTTGTGGTGAGGGCTGTCCAGTTGTCGATCGCTGGCCTCAGGGTGTTGGGGTGGTTGGTGAGGGTTCAGTGTGTTCGTTGTCTTCGTCGAATTGGTTGTAGATGTTCTTAATTTTGTGGTGGAAAAAGGTGCTGAGTTTGTCGCAGAGGTCTTGTGAGGGAGTGATGTCGGTGGACTCGCTGGTTGGTTGGGCAAACTCCTTGATGATGTTGAAGAGTTCTTTGCTGTTGTGTGCATGAGTGGCGATACTGTCTTCAATCGCTTTTTTCCTCGTTTTTCTGATGAGTTGGTGGTGGGCATTGGTGGCTGCTCTGAAGTTGTTGTGGGCTCCTGTGGATTTGGAGTTCCTCAAGGCCTTTTCGAAGCGGCGGCAAATGCGTCTGGACTCTCGAAGTTCGGTGGTGAACCATCTAGATTTCTTGGCGTGGGAATTGTTTTTTTTTTTAGAGGGGGGCTATGGTGTTGGTGCTGTCGGAGCTCCATCTGTGCAGGTTTCGTGCTTCGGTGTTGGGGTCGTCGGTTTCCGCGATGGTTGGGGTGGAGTTGCTGAGTGATGAAGTTAGCTGGTCGTCGGTGATTCTGGTCCAGTATCTTCGTGGGAGCAGGTGCTGGTGTCTGTGGATGGTGGGTGTTCTGAAGGTGAAGTAGACGCATCAATGGTCAGTCCATGAGAGTTTTCGGTGGTGTGGCTTAAGGTGATGGAGTTTCCTGTTGTGAAAAGGGGGCCAAGGGTGTATCCTGCTGAGTGCGTGGGTTCGGCCACGATCTGGCGGAGTCCAATGTTGTGGAGTTTGTCCAGGAGGGATGTGGTTCTGGGGTCCAGTTGGTTGTCGAGGTGGAAGTTGAGGTCTTCCAGTAGGACGCGATGGCATGCGGGGAGATGATGTCCGTGATGGAGTTGGCGAAAAGTCTGCGGGGTCCAGGGGGTCGGTAGATCAGGGTTCCTTGGAGGGTTGAGGTAGGGCTGGCTAGTATCTTGAAGTGAAGGTGTTCCATCAGGTCTGTGGGCTCATCAGGGAGTGTGCTCAGGCGGAGGGTGGATTTGTGGATGATGGCGATTCCTCCTTCCGGGCGGGTGGGGCGGTCCTTCCTGGAGATCTTGTATCCTTAGGTAATGGCGATGGCGATATCCGGTCCTGGTGTTGGTCCAGGTTTCGGTAAAGAATGCTACGTCCGGGGTGGTGCGGTCGAGGAGGTCCCAGATTTCTGTAGCATGTTTGTGGAGGGATCGGACGTTGAGGAGGATGCATTGCAGGGTCTTCGGTTCAGTTGCAGGTGGGTTGCTCTGGGTCCGTGTTCTTGGCGGTGCTGCAGGTGTGCCGGCAGCGGTGACAGCTGAAGGGTCCTTGGGTGTCGACTGGTGTTGCTAGCTTGCAGTTGTTCTTGGGGCCTGGATTGAGGTCATGGAGTGCCGCTGGGTTGTAGCGTTGACGTGCAGAGATCCAAGGTTCCTGGCGCTGGTCGCAGTCGGGTCGCGGATGGGCACAGACGGGCTTGCCTTTGGCGTGCCGGCAGCACGGCCATACAGCAGCCCCCATTAAGTAGGGGTCGGGGAGTGCAGAGTACAAGTAATTAAACCTACTAAATTTGGGAGAATCTTATACAGAAGCTGAACTTAATATATTGGGCTGGGGTTCAAATTCATATTGCTATTTATACCTGTATTACGTCCCACAGCCGACCAGACCACCCCACAGATTTTCTACTTCCCATTTGATAGTGATGTTTTTTGTAATAACACTTGGGCTTCTTGCTGAGTAGAACAGAGGTGGAACTGACCTCTCCATAACATTTTCAATTTAAACTGATGAACGATAGAGGCCTCTGCCCCTGCATTGGCCAATCAGACCCACAAACTCTCTCCACTGATGCGCTGAAAGCGCCAACATATCAGAGAACGCGCTCACCCTGACCCCCTCGGAAAGAACGATATCCTTCTTTTGTATTGCCTTACTTAAAATAGCCTCTCTAATACGAAAATCATAAAAATTCACAATAATCTTCCTTGGGTATTTAGCCCCTTGGAGTTTCTGGGAAGGAACCCTATGAGCCCCCATTACAGTAAAGTCCTTCGGTGCGCTTTCCAGTATATGCTCTCTGATCAGCGTTTCCATGTACAACAAGGGGTTGGACTGACCATTATGGTGATCGCTGTCCTCCGGTATCCCTGTAAAGCGCAAGTTGGATCGCCTTGCATAGTTCTCCATTTTGTCCATCTTCAACTATGAAGCCTGCTGCTTTTTCTGAAGAGAAGCAATATCTGAGTCAAAGGCCAAAGAATGGTCTTCGATATCTGATACCTGTTGCTCTAATTCTTTTATTCGCTTTGGTATATGTTGAACCATACCCTCGATTTTTATCTAGTCTTTGGTGCCACAAGGTAAGATCTTGGGCCTGGGAGGTCTTATAATCTCGTATTTCCCTTAAAATAGTCTCAAAAAGCTGTTGCAGCTGATGCATCGAGACCAATGAAGGCTGATTCTTTTCACTTTCTCTCTCCCGGGAATGCCCAGTCGCCATCTCAAACACTTGTTGATTTTGCAGAGCCATATCCTTAGCCCTGGCCTCCATCAGGAGACACTGAGATACTAAGGTGGGAGAGGGACCCAGGTAGTCTAACCTCACTGAATCTTGAAGAGGTGTGACCAGGCCTGTCCCTAGTTCAACCTGCTTCCTTGAAACAGGATCACCGCCAACCAGGATTTCTAGTGAGTCCAGAGCCAGAGAGTCCCTAGATGATATTCCACCTGAGGTCTGGCCTACAGAATGCAGACTGGTATCCTCATGTGTTAAAGATTGCAGGAATCGCTGTTAGCATGAGCTGAAAGCAATTTTGTTCTTGGCAGCCATTTTAGTTAGCCATGTGCTCGCCATGTGCTTTCTCCCTCTTCCAGAGCCTTGCACATGCTCAGAAAGACCTAGCTGGTAGAATGCACCTGCTCCTAGTGTAGAACTGTCAGGCTATTCTTACTGACGTGTTCAGTATAGTCTCCCCCCCCACTTTGTTGAGCAAGCACATTTTGTACACACATATTAGTCAATAACCATGCTTGTATGTGCCAGGACCTCCCCTTGGTTTTATTCTGACTATGCAACAAATGCATATATAAGGCCCCTGTTCTCTGTACTCCTTAGACTGTCTCCTACAGTGGCCTGAGGGTACTGTATGACGCAGTCTCCCTCATGTGAGGTTATTAAAAATGTTCTTTTTCGTATTACAGCTTCGGTGCCAATTTATTCTTTGTTGGTTTGAGGACCAGGTGTATTAGTGAACCCCTTAGAAGGTTTTTATTTCTTCACATGCATTGCTTTACGGTTTTTGGAAAACAAAGGGTAATCTTTGTGGGGACTGTCCACCCTTTTGACTCATTCCTTCTCCATGGGTGCCTTATTGCGGGCACAGATGCAATGACTAAAACACTTCTAGTGTCCTCAATCTCCTGCCAATTGTTATAAAAGGCCTTTGAATCCTTCAATATCCGTTGCTTTAAGGAGCTATCCGGGGCTTCAGCGTTATCCACCCCAGCGTCCACCCCGGCGTCTGTCTCGGTGGAACCCGCCTCTGGAGAAGCCCTTCAGAGGCCCAGTGCCTAGGTAGAAGGACCAGGGGATATTTGATCCATTGAGTAAGTTGCAGTCCCGCTTTTCTTCTGTGAGATTTTTCCTCTCCTTGCTTTAAGGATGCTTGATTGGGCTGCCTTCCTCCTAACCCCCTGTGTTAGTGATGGGGGACTCAAATCTGTGGTTCCTGTTCCCCTCAGAACAATTTGCTGCATGCTTCACTATCCAGACCGCTTGAAAATCTTTTATTTTATTTCCCCCTCCTCCTTCTCTTGAAGTTTTGCAGGTATGCAGGACTGTTTTTTCACAAAAACATCTCCTAACCCAAGCGTTCTTGGTCCAAGGCCCCCAGCCGAGCAAGACAGGTCAAATGGGGCAACTGCACCTCGCCACAGAAGTCCTTCTTACCTCAGTGCCGGGCACAGCACCATTAGCTGCTAAAACCTCAATGTCACAGAGGGCCGGGAGCCAACAGACCCAATTTAACCAGCTCCTCGCAGGACTGCGCCCGCTGAATAATTCTTCTTGGGTCTCGAGACACTACCACTGCCACTCTGCCTCACAATCCTTGCATCTTTTACAAACAACAAGGGACCCCAATAGTATCAGCGAGGGACCCTGGGGAGCTTATTATACAAACACAACAATGGTCCCAAGCAAGGAGACAGAGGATAGTTGAAAATAAATATAGACCCAGTCAGTTCTATATTGGTGAAGACATGCCCAGCCGGACAGAGGTCTTCAAAGTTTATACTTAATTAGGAGTTTATAACACAACGTAATACCTTCAACAATTCACGTGTGTGGGGCACAAGCCTGTACCCAACCACAACAATACATAGACACAGACGACACATGAAAGGGCTTGCAAGGCAAGAGCAGCAGTTTCTGTAGAATTCCAATCATACAGAATTTTTTTTGTAGGTACCATTACATAGCATTGCATAAAGATTCATTACACAAGTATATGGTACTAAAGGTCGACGGCGTTTCGGACCCCCTACTAAATCATGGGGTCCATCATCAGGACAAAACAATAATTGCGTTTGAATATAAGCCTCTTTTGTCACAAGGCGTATTGGTGAGAAGCTCACAAGCGAGCTTGAAGTAAATTCGGGCCAGCAGGGCCAAGGTCTGGGATGATTATGCCAGGGACTTGGGTAACAAGAGAGTTAATTTTCTTATGGTCTCGGGCCCAGGGGCAGAGCATACGCAGTGCCTTATTTCCGCTTGGTACCGCGATCCGGATAGTACCGCAACGCCGTGTCGCGCTGGAGTCATGGAGCCAGGAGGGGCCGGGTCAGTCGGCTGGAGTCGAGTTCCTGGCTCGACACGGCGTTGCCGGTACTATCCGGATTGCGGTACCAAGCTGAAATAAGGCACTACGTATGCTCGTAAGACCACACTCGGAGGCACCCTCCTCTACCGACCTCCAGGATCCCGCGCACAATTCAGTGACGACATCACCGACTTTATCACCCCTCACGCTCTCCCCTCCGAGGAATACATTCTACTTGGAGACCTCAACTTTCACCTGGAAAAGAGCTTCGACTGCAACACCACCACCCTCCTGGACAATCTCGCCAACCTCGGACTCAAACAAATTGTTAATACCCCCACCCACATCGCAGGTCACACACTCGACCCCATCTTCACCTCCAGCAAACCTATCTCCTTCAGTCACACCACAACTCTACACTGGACGGACCACAGCTGCGTTCACTTTACCTACAATAAGACCACAACTCACAACCTCCCTCAACCTACTCTACGAAGAAACTGGAACAAAATCACCATCGACCAGATCTCCTCATCGCTGCTTCAAAACCCCCTTGTCCACACCTCAAACCCCGACCAAGCAGCCATTAACTTCACCCAATGGCTATCCAACAGCGCCGACATCCTAGCACCGTTGAAAAAAACGTCAAACCAAACTAGGCAGCAAAAACGCCCCCTGGTTCAACGATGATCTTAAGAAATCTAAGAAACTCTGTCGCTCCCTCGAGAATGCCTGGAAAAAAGACCCAAACACCAGCACCAGGGACGCCTTCAAAAACGCCACCCGCATACACCACCAACTTATCCGGACTGCCAAGAAAGCCGCATTCAAAGACCGACTAGATAACAACGCCCACAACAGCAAGGAATTATTCAACATCGTCAAAGAATTTACCAACCCCTCCGCCAACTCCGACATCACTCCCTCGCAAACCCTTTGCGACTCCCTAGCTTCGTTCTTCCACGACAAAATCGCAGACATCCACAACAGCTTCGACAACCAACCCGGAGATCACCCCACCCAACCTTCTGCCGTACCTTCACCCCCCTTGAACATCCTTAATGACTGGAACCCAATCTCCACTGAGGACACCATCCGTCTGATGAACTCCATCCACTCAGGATCCCCAACAGATCCATGCCCTCACCACATCTTCAACAAAGCAGACTCCATCATAGCACCACACCTCCGAGACGTCATCAACTACTCCCTCAACTCCGGCACCTTCCCAGAAATCTGGAAACACGCCGAACTCAGCGCCCTTCTGAAAAAACCCACAGCTGACCCCACCGAACTCAAAAACTACCGACCCATCTCGCTCCTACCATTCCCGGCCAAAGTCATCGAGAAAGCCATCAACAACCAGCTCGCCGCCTTCCTCGAAACTAACAAATCCCTCGACCCTTCACAGTCCGGCTTCCGAGCCAAACGCAGCACGGAGACCGCCCTCATCGCCGCAACAGACAACATTCGAACTCTACTGGACAATGGAGACAGTCGCCCTCATCCTCCTCGACCTCTCCGCAGCCTTCGACACAGTCTGCCATAGCATCCTTCTACAGCGCCTCAAACATCGGAATCCAAGGAAAAGCACTGGAATGGATCACTTCGTTCCTCACCGGAAGAACCCATTGAGTCCGCCTCCCACCATTCAATTCAGAGGCCACTGAAGTCATCTGCGGCGTACCGCAAGGATCCTCACTCAGCCCCACCCTCTTCAACGTATACATGAGCCCCCTCGCGGCCATCGCACGCCAACACAACCTCAACATCATCTCCTACGCAGATGACACCCAACTGATCCTCTCACTCACCAAAGACCCTAATACCGCCAAAACCAACCTTCATGAAGGAATGAAAGAAGTAGCCGAACGGATGAAGCATAGCCGTCTAAAACTTAACTCCGATAAAACAGAAGTCCTTATCTTAGGAACCACCCCCTCCGCCTGGGATGACTCCTGGTGGCCAGAGGCTCTTGGAAAAGCACCCATCCCGACGGATCACGCACGGAACCTGGGCGTCATTTTTGACTCCTCACTCTCGATGTCCAGACAGGTCAGCGCCGTCTCTTCATCCTGCTTCAACATTCTTCGCATGCTCAAAAAAACATTTCGCTGGATCCCCACCGAAACCAGAAAAACGGTCATTCATGCACTGGTTACAAGCCGCCTGGACTACGGAAACACCCTATACGCCGGCACCACCGCAAAACTCCAGAAAAAACTCCAACGCATCCAGAACGCATCAGCCAGACTCATACTTGATTGACATCCCACGTAAAGACCACATCTCCAGTCACCTGAAAAAACTCCACTGGCTCCCCGTCAATAAGAGGATTACTTTCCGCCTCCTAACCCACGCACACAAATCACTTTACGAACTCGGACCCGATTGCCTCAACACTCGACTTTCCTTCTACACCCCCCCCCCCCCCCCGCCAGCTACGTTCCTCCAGCCAAGCCCTTGCTACCGTGCCTCGCATCAATAAAACCACCATGGGAGGTAAATCCTTCTCCTACCTGGCTGCTAAAACCTGGAACTCACTCCCCACTCACCTTCGTCTCACTCAGAACCATCTAGCATTCAGAAAGCAACTTAAAACTTGGATATTTGACAAGTAATCCCCCCACCCTTCCTCAAGCGCCTTGAGACCCTCTGGGTATGGAGCGCGCTATATAAATCCATTTGACTTGACTTTGACTTGACATCCACATTAGGGTCTAGTCTAGGAAGTGAATGCATAGCAGAATCACACAGTGTCAAGATCAATGTTTTTAGTGTTGCAGAAACAGGTAGAAGCCCTTTTAGGTTGGCCGAGAGTCATAACGTGTGATTGGTGAAAACAGAAGGGAATGAGGAAGTGATCTGACCAGTCAACATGGATAGGGGGAGCAATGGTAAGCAGGTCCGCTTTAGATATAACAAGGTCCAGAACTGAGCCCTTAGAGTGTGTGGTTTCCGAGCAGTGTTGGAAAAGGTCATTGGCTGTGAGAAAGGTGGCAAGCTTGTTGGCAGTCGAGTCTTCCAAAGAGCCCCAGTGGAGATTGAAGTCACCCAGGAAGATCTGTCTGTCACTTTGAGTATGGTAGGAAAGGCTTTAATTCAGTCATTTTCAGCTTGACAAAATAATGTGTTTTTTTTTTTTTAAAGCACCTCATTCCACGTTTTCACTTTAATGGCAGTTGCTCCCCTTTCTTTAGACGTGGCTTTCTGTATTTGGCTTCACAACAAATGCTTTTTTTTTGTAAAAGCGGCCCGTGCTTCGCTTTCACATTAATGGCGGCCACACCCCTTTCAACTTATCTTGTGTCCCCTTAAAAGCATCACCCTCATCCGGCTCTCCTGTATTCCTCGCCGGTATCACCCCATAGCAGAGAAGGCTGCCTTTAGGCACAAGGAGGCCGTTTAACAAAATAGTTATCAGAAAAGACATAAAATATGCTGAATAGCTTTAACAAATGTGCCACCGCAGCTTAAAATGAAAAAAGCAATACAATCTGCAAGCTGGGATTTTCAGTCTAATGATGAAACAGAAGCTTAAAGTCCCAGAACACTATGCACAGCTGGTAAAACAAGCATTTGCAATACAATGCGTCTCACATTGGTAAAAATCTGAACTATTAGTGTTGCTAATAGTAATGCAATGCAAATAGCTCAAACTTTCAGTAATGCAAGACCTATTGCATTGCAAATGCTTGTTTTCTTTTCTTTCTCAGTTTCTTGAACGAGTGGTCTAAGACTCCAGTTGCCTTCTATCCTTTTTAGGTCTCGCCTATTCCATTCCACAGGAATGAATATGCAAGTCTAATGCCGCCAAACCAAGACTTAAACCCAAGGCTCTCAAAAGGCTCTCAAAAAGCGGATTTCCAACAGTTCACGAGAATCACGTGACCACAAGCACGTGCATTTCCCCACATGAAAGGCATCAGCCTCCCTCCCACAGGCTTCCCCAGCGTGCGCTTGGCCGGCCTCTGCCAGTTCTCCTCCCCTAATTAATCACTTCACTTTTCACGGCCGCAGGCCTTGACTCGCATTTCTACTCCCCCCCCCACCCCCCCAGCCCATGTAGACACCATTGCTTCACTCAGGTTAAAGCACACCGGGATACTGGAGTGCTTTAAGCTGAGCCATAAAGATTCTTATCTGTTGGCAAACATCCCCTGTGAAATGCAAATCTGACCTTAAGGGGACAAAACAAAGGCACATCCACAGTCACATCATAAGTCACGACTTGCATGCTATTCTTTTAATATAATACAAGTTGTCATTGATGTTTCCGTCATTGCATCTAAATATATCCTACAAGTTTCATGCTTTTGGCATGCTTTTGGATAAATGTCTTTATTTTCTTTTTGTGCGCGCAAACTATTCAGTCTCAAAACACATTACTCATGACACTGATTCAATTACTTGCGTGCTATTATTTTAATATAATACAAGTTGTCTGTGTGCCCCACTTTCTCACCCAGCATGTCCGTGTGTCCCACCTCCTCACCCTGCTTGCCCATGTGTACACCTTCTCTACCAGCCTGTCCGTTTGCCCTCACTTCTAATCCAGCCTGTCCGTGTGCTATAGCTCCTCATCCAACCTCAGTGCCAACTCCACCTCAGGCTGTCCGTGTACTCCAGCTCCACCCCAGCCTGTCTGTGTACTCCAGCTCCACCTCAGCCTGTCCATCTACTCCTGCTCCACCTCAGCCTGTCCGTCTACTCCTGCTCCATCTTAGCCTGTCCGTCTACTCCAGCTCCACCCCAGGCCTGTCCATGTAATCCAGCTCCAATTTAGCCTGTCCGTGTACTCCAGCTCCATCTTAGCCTGTCTGTCTACTCCAGCTCCACTTCAGCCTGTCCGTGTACTCCAGCTCCACCTCACCCTGTCCGTGTACTCCAGCTCCACCTTAGCCTGTCCGTGTACTCCAGCTCCACCCCAGCCTGTCCGTCTACTCCTCCTCAGCCTGTCCGTCTACTCCTGCTCCACCTCAGCCTGTCCGTCTACTCCAGCTCCACCTCAGCCTGTCCGTGTGCTCCAGCTCCACCTTTGCCTGTCCGTGTACTCCAGCTCCACCCCAGGCCTGTCCATGTAATCCAGCTCCAACTTAGCCTGTCCGTGTACTCCAGCTCCACCCCAGCCTGTCCGTCTACTCCAGCTCCACCTCAGCCTGTCCGTCTACTCGAGCTCCACCTCAGCCTGTCCGTCTACTCGAGCTCCACCTCAGCCTGTCCGTGTACTCCAGCTCCACCTTAGCCTTTCCGTGTACTCCAGTTCCATCTTAGCCTGTCCGTCTACTCCAGTTCCATCTTAGCCTGTCCGTCTACTCCAGCTCCACCTTAGCCTGTCCGTCTACTCCAGCTCCACCTTAGCCTGTCCGTCTACTCCAGCTCCACCTTAGCCTGTCCGTGTACTCCAGCTCCACCTTAGCCTGTCCGTGTACTCCAGCTCCACCTTAGCCTGTCCGTGTACTCCAGCTCCTCCCCAGCCTGTTCGTATACTCCTGCTCCACCTCAGCCTGTCCGTATACTCCTGCTCCACCTCAGCCTGTCCGTATACTCCTGCTCCACCTCAGCCTGTCCGTCTACTCCAGCTCCACCTCAGCCTGTCCGTCTACTCCAGCTCCACCTCAGCCTGTCCGTGTACTCCTGCTCCACCTCAGCCTGTCCGTCTACTCTTGCTCCACCTCAGCCTGTCCGTCTACTCCTGCTCCACCTCAGCTTGTCCGTCTACTCCTGCTCCACCTCAGCCTGTCCGTCTACTCCTGCTCCACCTCAGCCTGTCCGTCTACTCCTGCTCCACCTCAGCCTGTCCGTCTACTCCTGCTCCACCTCAGCCTGTCTGTCTACTCCAGCTCCACCTCAGCCTGTCTGTCTACTCCAGCTCCACCTCAGCCTGTCCGTGTACTCCTGCTCCACCTCACCCTGTCCGTCTACTCCTGCTCCACCTCAGCCTGTCCGTCTACTCCTGCTCCACCTCAGCCTGTCCGTCTACTCCAGCTCCACCTCAGCCTGTCCGTGTACTCCAGCTCCACCTCACCCTGTCCGTGTACTCCAGCCCGTGTACTCCAGCTCCACCTTAGCCTGTCCATCTACTCCTACTCCACCTCAGCCTGTCCATCTACTCCTGCTCCACCTCAGCCTGTCCATCTACTCCTGCTCCACCTCAGCCTGTCCGTCTACTCCTGCTCCACCTCAGCCTGTCCGTCTACTCCTGCTCCACCTCAGCCTGTCCGTCTACTCCTGCTCCACCTCAGCCTGTCCATGTACTCCAGCTCCATCTTAGCCTGTCTGTCTACTCCAGCTCCACCTTAGCCTGTCCATATACTCCTGCTCCACCTCAGCCTGTCCGTCTACTCCTGCTCCACCTCAGCCTGTCCGTCTACTCCTGCTCCACCTCAGCCTGTCCGTCTACACCTGCTCCACCTCAGCCTGTCCGTGTACTCCAGCTCCATCTTAGCCTGTCTGTCTACTCCTGCTCCATCTCAGCCTGTCCGTCTACTCCTGCTCCACCTCAGCCTGTCCGTCTACTCCTGCTCCACCTCAGCCTGTCCGTGTATTCCAGCTCCATCTTAGCCTGTCCGTCTACTCCAGCTCCACCTAAGCCTGTCCGTGTACTCCAGCTCCACCTCACCCTGTCCGTGTACTCCAGCTCCACCTCACCCTGTCCGTGTACTCCAGCTCCACCTCAGCCTGTCCGTGTACTCCAGCTCCACCTCAGCCTGTCCGTGTACTCCAGCTCCACCTCAGCCTGTCCGTGTACTCCAGCTCCATCTTAGCCTGTCCGTGTACTCCAGCTCCACCTCACCCTGTCCGTGTACTCCAGCTCCACCTCAGCCTGTCCGTGTACTCCAGCTCCACCTCAGCCTGTCCGTGTACTCCAGCTCCACCTCAGCCTGTCCGTGTACTCCAGCTCCACCTCAGCCTGTCCGTGTACTCCAGCTCCACCTCAGCCTGTCCGTGTACTCCAGCTCCACCTCAGCCTGTCCGTGTACTCCAGCTCCACCTCAGCCTGTCCATGTACCCCAGCTCCACCTCAGCCTGTCCGTGTACCCCAGCTCCACCTCAGCCTGTCCGTGTACTCCAGCTCCACCTCAGCCTGTCCGTGTACTCCAGCTCCACCTGTCCGTGTACTCCAGCTCCACCTGTCCGTGTACTCCTGCTCCACCTCAGCCTGTCCGTGTACTCCTGCTCCACCTCAGCCTGTCCGTGTACTCCTGCTCCACCTCAGCCTGTCCGTGTACTCCAGCTCCAGCCCAGGCCTGTCCGTGTACTCCAGCTCCAACTTAGCCTGTCCGTGTACTCCAGCTCCACCCCAGCCTGTCCGTATACTCCAGCTCCACCCCAGCCTGTCCGTCTACTCCAGCTCCACCCCAGCCTTCCGTGTACTCCAGCTCCACCTCAGCCTGTCCGTGTACTCCAGCTCCACCTCAGCCTGTCCGTGTACTCCAGCTCCACCTCAGCCTGTCCGTGTACTCCAGCTCCACCTCAGCCTGTCTATCTACTCTAGCTCCACCTCAGCCTGTCTGTCTACTCTAGCTCCACCTCAGCCTGTCTACTCCAGCTCCACCTCAGCCTGTTCGTGTACTCCAGCTCCACCTTAGCCTGTCCGTGTACTCCAGCTCCACCTTAGCCTGTCCGTGTACTCCAGCTCCACCTTAGCCTGTCCGTGTACTCCAGCTCCACCTTAGCCTGTCCGTGTACTCCAGCTGAACTCCAGCCTGTCTGTATACTCCTGATCCACCCCAGCCTGTCCGTATACTCCTGATCCACCCCAGCCTGTCCGTTTACTCCAGCTCCACCTTAGCCTGTCCGTGTACTCCAGCTCCACCCCAGCCTGTCCGTATACTCCTGCTCCACCTCAGCCTGTCCGTATACTCCTGCTCCACCTCAGCCTGTCCGTCTACTCCAGCTCCACACCAGCCTGTCTGTGTGCTACAGCTCCTCATCCAACCTCAGTGCCCCTTTGTCCCACATCCTCATCCAGCTTGCCTGTGTCCCCACCTTCTCAACAAGCCTGTCCATTTGCCCTCGCTTCTAATCCAGCCTGTCCGTGTGATATAGCTCCTCATCCAACCTCAGTGCCAGATCCACCTCAGCCTGTCTGTGTACTCCAGCTACACCATAGCCTGTCCGTGTACTCCAGCATCACCCCAGCCTGTCCGTCTACTCCAGCTCCACCCCAGCCTGTCCGTGTGACCCACATTTAAATGTCCACGTGTCACTCCTCACCAAGCCTGTCCGTGTGCTTCACTTTCTCACCCAGCATGTCCGTGTGTACCACATCCTCATCCAACTTGCCTGTGTGCCTACCTTCTCAACCAGCCTCTCCATTTTCCCTCGCTTCTAATCCAGCCTGTCCGTGTACTCCAGCTACACACCAGCCTGTACGTGTACTCCTGCTTCACCCCAGCCTGTCTATGTACTCCAGCTGCACCCCAGCCTGACAGTTTGTCCATTACATCTGCATCAGTTGAAGCTACACTCACAATTTGCACTTAAAGGAGGACAACACACTATGGCAGAAGAGTCAATTCAGTTTCATAACTTTCATTTACATTTGTTTTCCTTTACAACACGCAAACACGCAAACCACAGCCTCTCTCTGTCAGCTGCACGTTCCTCAACCCCCCCCCCCCACCCCCTCCCCTCTCCATCTCATGCACGCTCTTGGCTCTCCAAAACTGCAATTGTGTTGGACATCATGTATTTGGGGGGGGGGGGGAGCCGTCTAGGGACGAAACCACACCACAATACTGGAAGCCTTTAGGCTTAGCCGTAAAGATTCTAATCTGTTGGCGGCCATGCTCTGTGAAATGCAAATGTAAACTAAAGGAAACGAAACTTGCCTTCCCAAACAACTGAACAAGCTCCAAAAACAATGGCTACAACACAACGGACCCTCCACAAACTGTTACATACATGGTTAAATGTTATTTGTTTATCTGCAAATTGTTAGTGCAGTTACTCACCAGCCACACATAACACCAGCCGTCAGTACATGATTACGTCTGAATGCCAGAAATACAATGCAGTTGTTTTCCCCCAAAAATTTGTATAGGAGACAGAAATTAGTGCTAGGGCTAAAGTAAACGTTACTTTAATATATTTGGGGTGCAAGTGCTCCTTTAACAATCACACACACTTTTTTTATGCATGTTTGCGCTCTAAACAGTGCACACAATCTGAAATAAAAATGGAGGGCTACACAGTGTGGCGCAAGAGCAAAATAAAATTCATGCATTTTCATATTTGTTTTTCACATTGGAATGTGTGAGCAAGTTCATAACTGTTTATGCAGACATTCGACTACACAACTCATATCTTTGTTTAATCAATTTTTGAAAACTTAATTGCAATTGCTCATACACTCGACAAATTCCAGAGTAGAAGGTCCCGATTGAACTATTAAAAAAAGGCAATGTTAAAGTAGGCTAAACAAATTTACATTACCCATGGTACCAAACCACAAACACAAAAAACGTTTGTGAATGTCACAAATAACATTCTATAAAAAACAAAATAACAAATGATCTTTTACTCACAAAAGAAATGAAAACTACACTATAACCAAATCACCACACTAACCAATAATACGCTCATTTATATCACCTTGAATTATCACTCACCAAATAAAATTTTTAAAAAATTAAAAAAAGAACATCGCAGGATAAATGGGAATAAAGTGAACATTCAGATAAAACGAAACTGCTAACTCAAAGCAACATCCACATTTGCAGTTTTAAAATGTGTTGACTAACATTATTTGCATATTTCATTTACAACGAAAAAACAATAAAAGACTTTCACAAAAATATACATTTACGTACCTTCATATAAACTATGTGCATCGAATAAAAATCGAACATTTCAGGTAACACCACCACAATAAATAATTAATTACATACACGCAATAAAAAAATTGACACAATATAGATTACATACAATGCAAATATATACAATAATGTAATACACTAAGAAAATATTCATTACATCATAGCACATCCAATTAATACATGAATAAACTCAAAGTACATACCCCTTCGAAGGGAAAATAAATGTTTTGTACAGAATTCGTCCAATAAAACCAATACATTTTTAAAATTACAGTTCTCAGCAACATATACATAATATATCACATTTCAAACCATTAAATTACATTTAAATTAAGTAAATACGCTATTACTAAGACAGTCGCGAACGAAAAACTAAAAAAATTATCGACATTCAGTAATAAACATTAGTAAATTTATTCACACTATCAATAGTACATCCAATTAACTTAAAAAAACATAAAAATACACTCTTACCTGTCAAACGACGCAGCAACAGGACAGGAACAACAACACGCCTTCCGCGCCCCACGATTCTCGATCTTCTGGGGAATTCCCCGGTGACGCACGCCAATCGCAACGCTACGTCAAATACTCCAAATACAACTCTGTGCCACATACTTATATGCAACATACACTCCAAATACAACTCAGTGCCACATAATTACACACCACATAATTAAACTCTACTTGATGCAACACACACTCCACGCAATACCACTCAGTGCCACATATTTATCTGCTACATAATTACACTGCACTCCATGCAACATACACTCCAAACAATACCACATAATTACACACCACACAATTACACTCTAAAGAATACAACATAAACTCCCCATATTACCGCTCAGTGCCACATAATTATATGCAACATAATTCCACTGCACTCAATGTAACAGACACTCCAAATACCACTCAGTGCCAGATAATTACACACCACATAATTATACTATACTGAATGCAACACACACTCTCCATATTACCACTCAGTACAACATTATTACACGCTACATATTTACACTGCAAACAATGCAACATACACTCCAAATTCCACTCATTGTCACATAATTACACGCAACAAAATTACACTCTACTGAATACAATATACACTGCCCTTTTTAAAAATCAGTGCCAGACTATTACATGCCACATAATTAGTCTTCTCAATGCAACGTAAATACACTCAAAATAATACCACTCATTGCCATATAATTACACACCTCCTAATTACACTCTACTCAATGCAACATAAATACACTTTATCTATCTGTGTATCTATCTATCACCCAAAGGACACTAGAAGGTATGAGCAGGGCCTGAGGGATTTTAAAGACCAAGACACATTCCCTAACTACATGTAGAAAACCAAAAGAGTGTCAGAGATTCTATCCAAACTGTGTAAGGGTCATTAAACTAACAGAGCATTTTAGACATTTTACAAGACCAATAGCTCAAACTTACCTATTGCGAGACCTATTGCATTGCAAATGCTTGTTTAAATCTGTTTTGCTCGGCACTCTCCATGGACACTGCTATTTTGTCCATACTTGATTCTCACTTCCAGCCGCCACTCTTAGCTGTTCTTTCCTTCTTCCTCTTCTTAACTTGTCCTCCACTTTTAACATGGTCTGCAATTCTATCCTTTCCTCCTCTCTGTGCTCTGGGTAATTCAAGTTCTGCACCTGACCGCTTCTCTTCTTAGCTAGCTAATCACTCTGAATCAGTTCTTGGGTTAGTCACTTTTCTCCTACTCTTCCTCTGCTTTCCTAAACTGTTTTTCATTGTTCTCGCTGTTGGATCCCATCCCTCAGGCCATGCCTTGTTCCTCATCAAGATATACCAGGAAGTTTTTATTTAATGCCAATTGTTTTTTCCTCTGTAACAGACTTTTCTTTTGTGCACGCTTCATGTGGTGTTGATAATTCCCATCTGGAATTGTGGCAACTGGAAGGGTCCTCGGAGTCAAATCTTCCCAATTTAAGAAACAAACTTGCACTTCGCATCAGGTAAAGAAGATAGACCTGACAACCACAACTTGTGTGACCTAGGCATATTTATTAACATGGTTGTTTACATTTACACACTAGTCCCTTGATCATGGGATAGTGGGAGCGTAAAAATTAATTGATATGAGGGCTTAAAGATCTGTAAATATTTTGAGCTATGTCCCATATAAGAATATCTTGAAATTAGCTCATCTCATACAGAAACCAAGGGCTTGCACTCATTCAAGAACTATCAGGACTCTGCTATTCTCAAAGCTCATGAGGTATAGGCAATAGGTACCTCCACCTCATCCTTCTTTTCAAAATTATGAAAGATACACTTTCAAACCACTTATCTGAGACCCACAAATGCTCCCTGACTAGTGCCTTTCTGGCCAGAATAATTCTACATCCTTTTTTTTAATTCACACAATAATGGCAGTTGTCTATTTTACGCTAGGGAAACATTGGCTTACTATTCCATTAGTTAACATGTGGATTCTTCCTTTATCCTCCTAGGTCTCCGAAATCTGTACATATGGGCAAACGTGTACTGTTTCCAAGCTGCAGCGAGGGAAATGAATACTCCTCACATACACTGTAGCTCCAGTATAAGCTACTCTTGTCAGCACTGATAGTTTCCTGACTGTATACACAGCTGGATTTATCCATCTGGAAGAACAACTCTGGGCTTGAAGCCCTTGAGCTTCTGTGAAGACACATATAGACAGAGATTTCCAAAAACTCATGCAGACATTATAGCTTCATTTTCTAGCCTTTGGTCGCTTTCTTCGCCAGGTTTGCCCCTCCATAAATCTCCCTGAAATCTAATCACAAAAATATCAACTTTTATCAAGTGCATTCACGTGTCTTGCTACCTCTCACTCCTTGAATCTGATACCAGCCCCATTTGTGTATTTCTTCGGATCCATGTTTAAATCATGCTCCCTAACCTTATGTAGCACACAGCAACATCTGTCCCATGCAGTTTCATTCACTCTACTAAGTCTTTTAAAATCTTAAAATAGGGCACACCTTCCTCATGATTCTCTAAAAAATACTAAACTGAGGCAAAACTGAATGTATTCTTCTGAAACCCTAACCTCCCATTGGTACCACAAATGGTGGGATTCTTATAGAGCTCAGCTTGGTGATACTTTGGTGATGAATTGTATGAAAAGTCAGTGTATCGTATATAATGCTGAATGGGTGGAGATCCCCATGTATCCTCTGAGGTTTCTGATCTACACGTAGGCGCCAAGCACTGTGTCGTTTCCATGCTGTACCTTTGGATAACAACTACTCTGAGTCCTCAAGACAATCTTTAAGCCGTTATTGCTCAAGTAATTGAGCTCCACCTTTAGGTGTTTTTCTACCATCACTGATATTTTCATGACTTTATAAACAGCAGGGCTTCATTCATTATACAGGATTTTGTTTTAAATCCCTTAAGCAATCCTAAACATTCCATAAAGAACACCACATGGAGTCCTCCCAAAACATGCCTAGAGATTTCCAGTCATTCTTCAATAGTTGTTCTCCTTTGTCTGGTTTCAATACCAACTTCAATATCCCACATATCTCCATCAAAACCATATCCCTCTTTTGTCAACAGAATATACAATCTTTGGGGCATCTCTCTTCTTGGTATTATTTATTTACATTTATGCATTTTTTATAGAGTTGTCTCTACCAGAGAGGGTGTCCGCATGCGGTAAATATAACTGTGCGGTCAAACTTCATCTTTTAGATATAAGAAGCATGAAACCACTAAGCATGAAACATTCCATGGTTATGCAGAAGTGGTAAATCCGAGAAGTAGAGGAAGAAATGAGGACAGAAGCGATAAGGAGGGAAGGGAAATGGCTGATGTAGTCGACACAGGTAGGTTGGAGGAAAGAAGTGGAGGGTTACAGAGGATACCAAGTGGAGGACATGTTGAATCAAGTTGAGGAGAAACAGCTAAGGAGATGGGAGAAACCAGAGAAGCCAATAGTAGGCAGGAGTGGTTTGAGAAGAGAGAAGTTTTTTTTTTATGTGAAAACATATACCCAGGCAGACTTTCAAGGCAAAAGCTGGCTATTTAGGAAGACATAAACATATACATATAACTGATAAAAGTTCAAATTAAAGCAATGGACCGGGATGATATCAAAAAGATAACTTTTAATACAAATATAAATATAAAAGATGACTTGGTACATATAGTCAACAATTACACATAAAAAAGTCCTTCTTAAGGCTTATGTGGCTCTCCTTCAATTTTATATTAGAAAAACATCGGATATATATAAAAAAAGGATTTTTCCTCTTTCTTTTGCTTATGGAGAGTAGGGCTGTGTGTCAGGGCTGTGTGTCAACGCGTTTCGACAAAGTCTTTTGTCTTCATCAGGACAAATCGAAATTCAGCCACTTTTTCTAAAAACAATTATGATCAAGAATGTTCAAAGTTGGTGTAGGGTTTAAGGCACCTTTCCGCTAAAATCCGGAAAACGGTATGTGATAACTGTTTAAGCAGTGTTCACTGCCTCCATCTTACTTCTACCTACACAACATTACTCGTCGTTTTTTTCACATAAGAGAGGGGGGAGAGGGAGGCTTCAAACAATCACCGCCATGTTCGTCGAGTGTTTTGTAACCGTAAAACAGCCGATAGATGAAAAGACGCTCGGCGATCGTAACCATTTTTTCACAAACTGAACCGCTGAGGGAGGCAGAGACGTTTTCAAGCGCTGCGTACATCCAAACGTGGGCGTCATCCGGGTAACGGTGAAACAACTTGAATCACAGCCATATCACGGCTATATTTGAAGGAAAACGGAGCTAAGACATACAACAGCCTCTAACGATCGCCGAGCGTCTTTTCATAATATCTAACAAAAATAAAAGTTATATACAGACTATCGGCTGTTTTACGGTTACAAAACACTCGACGAACATGGCGGTGATTGTTTGAAGCCTCCCTCTCTCCCCTCTCTTATGTGAAAAAAACGACGAGTAATGTTGTGTAGGTAGAAGTAAGATGGAAGCAGTGAACACTGCTTAAACAGTTATCACATACCGTTTTCCGGATTTTAGCGGAAAGGTGCCTTACTCCCTACACCAACTTTGAACATTCTTGATCATAATTGTTTTTAGAAAAAGTGGCTGAATTTCGATTTGTCCTGATGAAGACAAAAGACTTTGTCGAAACGCGTTGACACACAGCCCTGACACACAGCCCTACTCTCCATAAGCAAAAGAAAGAGGAAAAAATCCCTTTTTTTTATATATATCCGATGTTTTTCTAATATAAAATTGAAGGAGAGCCACATAAGCCTTAAGAAGGACTTTTTTATGTGTAATTGTTGACTATATGTACCAAGTCATCTTTTATATTTATATTTGTATTAAAAGTTATCTTTTTGATATCATCCCAGTCCATTGCTTTAATTTGAACTTTTATCAGTTATATGTATATGTTCATGTCTTCCTAAATAGCCAGCTTTTGCCTTGAAAGTCTGCCTGGGTATATGTTTTCACATACAAATTGTTGTCCCTGACCCAGGAGTCCTATCCATATCAGGGGGTCCTTGATACCTACAAGATTGAGAAGAGAGAAGTACCAGAGTAAGTAAGGCTAGATTGAGGAAAGAGTGTGGAATTAGGAGTCACAGCTTGAGAAAGGAGAAGCCAAGTGAGAGGTAGTCTGAGGAGGATGAGCTGGAGCGGAAGCAACGGGGATAGCCAATGCAGGTGAGATTGCTCATTCAACAGGAAAAGCTTGAAGACGTGTATCTTAAAGTTTTTTTCTAAAAAAAAAAAAATAGGAAATTTGCCAAAACGTAAGCCAAAACAGACACGGAGAAGAGCCATGTTCTCCAAATTGCACATCTTGTGTGGAAAGGCTTCCATATTCCCATGCCAAACGTTCCTAAATGCCTGTTTGTAAACTAGTGCACACACTTGGAACCCACTCCCCCACTGATCTATCTATTCGTAAGTCCTTCTCAGATATACCCTCACTCACAGTTGGGAATCCAAGCCTGATGTACAAAGATGGGTCGCTAAGTAGACTTTTTCCCCCCATGTGAATTAATCAGTCATAGTGTTAAATGTCCATTAGCAGGGATTCGCATACTGTTTGAGGTAGGAGCCCTTTCGCGGCTCCCTGTCCATGACTTTGAATGAAGGGATGGCTTGCTAGTGTTTGGACTTGATTTGTCCCTGAATTACCCTTCACATGGTTGGACCACTATTCAGATCTGTACAACCTTTTGAAAGGTTGCACACGTGCCTGAAAATTTTGCAGCAACTGACCAGTGTTGAAGAATTTTTGCACAGGTCAGTGGCTTCTGCATGGAGGCTTCGGTTTGTCTATAGCAATCATGTCTGTGGCTGCTGGTGTCAGCCCCCCCCCCCAACTGGGAAGATAAGGGGTGGCCATGGTCCATGACTTTTGGTCTGCTGTCATTCTGTTCAATAATCTGTTATTGACGTGACATATGTGGTTAACTCATTTACCAAACCAGCACAAAATCAGAGGTTTTGCACTATTTTAACAGCTGGATTTTGAGTCTCTGGTGCAATTACTAGCCGACACACATTGTGATGCCTTTTCTGCCAACTCTTCATTTTCTCCCAATAGCTGAATACATGTTTTTCATTTCATTTAAATATTTGTATATACAAAAATGCTTCAGAAGCTTGCTGTTTTGGGGACAGGAGTCTTAGCATTGTGGAGTCAGCAGCTCCATCATACCTTTTATCGCTGACCTGCACAATTTTCTTCATCTGTGAATTTGTCTATCGGAGGACCCAGAAGATGCTCTATATGTTTCGACATTTCACCGGCATAGGACAAGGGCCTGGTGAGTACATTCAAAGTGTAACCCTAACCATAGTAGATGGATGCTTCTGTCTCCCCACCAGAGTAGGGTAGAATTACTTTGTAACCACTTGTAGTGAGGAGCTCATGTGATTTTAGCTTTGCCCTGGGGAAGTAGTATGCTGCCCTCTCCAGGTAAAATCCATGCTGCTGCCTGCCGCTTTGCCTCTGTGACAGACATTCAGAGCAGTCCACGATTCATTTAATGTTCTTTTGTCAATTTTATGAAGAGTTAAGGAAAGTGTGGATACTTCCACTTTTAAAACATCAAGGGGTAAGGCAATGCGGTCCAGCTCTTATTTGGCTGCAGTTCTTGGAAGATGAACACATTGCGTGGAGAGTAACAAAGTTTTTAAAAAAGGCTACCCTGCAGCGAAAACACATGATACTGGATGCCCTGTAAACTCAGGGAACCTTCTCCGCAGCATATAGCAGGTTTCTAAAACATAACATTTGCACTTGTATGATTTTATGACATCTTAAATATATTGTGTATATTTTGTAAATTTTATCTTTTGTAATTTCTAATGAAACTGAATATGGATTTTTCTTATGTATTTGTGCTTTTTGATTTGTACAATAACAATCGAACAAAGCTTTCCTTGACTTGACTTGAAAATCCATCCTGTTAATCCCTTGAGCTGTTTCTAAGCAATGTCACTAACTTGTTATTTTACCTAATTTACTAGTAGACAGTCCACTGATCTAAAATGGATGGAAGACTAAGCTGGCCTTGCTGAAAATCAACCTCACTACCTGAAGATAAATGTAGAGTGCCAAGCACATCATATATTTGGTTAGGAGTGATGTATGTATGTATGTGCTTGTACTACAAGGCGGAGTGTACATTGGCTACATGGATGCTTGTTTCTGGTCCAGGGAAGACATGGCTTGGCAGTTCAGGCTCGACTTTTCGCATGAGGCACAGGGTCAAGACTGATTTGCATATGGCCATGTCTGAACTGGGGTGGTAGAGTGAACAAAAGAACGATGATGGATTCTACCCAGATCTGTGACTGAGGGTGAGTGTTTGAAAAGTTTCAGCACTCCTTGTGTTTGCCTACATGGATGGTGACCTTCACAAAGATTCATTGATTCCAACAAGACAGTGTTTCCCTCTATGTTGCCTTGAAGACATAAGAGTCCCAATGCAGTTTTTCTCCCTGTAGTTCTTAAGGGAGTGCTTTGTGAAATTTGCATGCTATTTTTGTGATGTTTTGGACTGTGCTGGAGAACAAATGAATGACCAAAACAGGCTTCCACAGCTCTGCCTTCAAATCTTTTTGGGGACCAGTAACCTTTGCATCTTATCTTTACCTCTGCGCCCACTTTTTATCCTGCTGTGAAAGCTGTCTCTCCTACTCAGAAAGTCTGTATTACCGAACTAGAATACAGATTCCTTTGACTATTTGGTATCTGAGTTGCGCAAAAGTTCGGGGAACATATGGCCGGCTCATGTTGGCCATGGTTATGGATTTTGAACATGGTATACCTGACTAGTCACCAGTGTCTACCCAACTTGAAATACATTGATCCTCGACTGCCAGATCCTTGTAGTCTTCTGGATTTCTGGAGAGTATTTGAGGTGAAAAAGCCTTAAATCCCGTAAAATGTTAAAATTCACATGTTCTCTCTGTAGACACTTCTTACTAATGAAGGATTCTTGATGCCAGGACACCCTCTTTTTTTAAGGTAATTGCACGCTTTACAAATTTCCAAGTCAAATTAATTGAGAGTCTTGAACACCTTGCAGCGCAGCAGACCAAAACTGAACCAAATACATCTACTCAGAAAGAGGGGTGAGCACCTGAGATATTCTGGGACCGTGAATGTGGCGAGCCTGCTTCACCTTGACCTCCCCATGTACCTTCTTTGACGTTGAGGATCAAGAGGAAAAAAGCAGGGTTTTCCTTATCACCCTAAACCATACTATAGAGTTCGGTTGGCTGATGATGGACGACCTCATTACAGAACCACATCAAACACCTATTCATGCCTTAGGTCTCAGGGATATTATGGTTCAAAGATAATACTGGGCCCTAATCTTTAATTCCAATTGCTAGTGAGAACTTCTGACTGTCTCGCGTCCTACAAATTCTCCCATCACCCAAACACATGGATCAGTCTTTCATGAGATACTGGTGCCTGATATTCGGTATCCCAGGAGCTACCATTGGGATGCTAAGCTCGCTCACTCTACAATTGACACTACATTTTTGAGCATTGATTTAGAAGACTAGTTGAAGCTGTAGCTCGCCTAGTCTTGAAATGTGTTTAGTGGCCTCCGTTCACCGAGCATTTGATCCAGTGAGGCGCTGTTAAATCGGCAACGGAAATTTTAATTTTGGAGCAGTCTGTTTGCAAATCAGTAATCCGTTTTCCAGTAGATTGGGAATACCGTTGACCGCTGGATGGTGTGCGTGTGCTTTTCTTTCAACATTCTTTGGCTTTTTGCAGATATTAACGCTTTTGCTGCGGCGGACATTCCACCACTGTGCTGAAAAAAATGACGCATGTGCGGTTTGGACGGCCGGGGCCGTTCGATGTATGGAAGGGGTTAGTCACTTTTTGGGCCTTAAACCCACTGTGCTGCTGGTGAGCTAAAAGGGGAATTTGTATCAATTAGACTTGATAAAATTGTAGTATTTTGTCTAGTTCCAAAATCCTCTGACAAACTTTGCAGAGTAAAAGGAAACTGTAACAAGAAAGACCCAGGTGATGACAGAAGAAGAGGCCTTGTTATTTAGTGCCTGTGCTTCTGCATAATACCGGTCATATGGTTATGTGCCAGAGCCACAGGCAAGCAGCAAATTACAATGGGGGTGCTTAACAACCATTATTGCCCTGAAGGTAAGGAGAATAATTCTATTAACTCCATTCTTAGAAGGTCAAAAAAACAGAGCTAGGATGGGGGAGCCATTTCTTCAGCAGAGTTGCATGTGACATGGCGGGAGCTGAACAAATCAGATGGAAAGACCGCTTTCTCTCACCAGATACCAGAGTAAAATGGGGCATCCATCACAGGGTGAGCAAAGGAAGGGGCAGTGGAATCCACACAGGGTTGTAGGACACACAATAAAACACCAGAGGGACGCCGTGCTAGCAGCCAGGGATTTCTCCCTGCACAGACTCATGACTATAGTTATTGCCCAGATATGAAGCATTCTGATTGGCTGGCCTGGTCCTTGTGGTTCACTCTGGGCGGTAATTTGTATTATTGCATAAATTCTGAAAACTGGCTGTATCGCAGCCCAGGAAGGCACTAGAATGTGCTGCTTTGTTTCAGCAACCATCATTTTAACTATTCATTTTCACCTACTTTTAACACTTGATATTCTAGATTCCAGTTTTAACACTTGATACTCTAGATATTTGTAAATACATTGGGAAATTTCGTGTTTTTAGATATGTTACAATAATTATTTCCCTTTAGTTGTTTCTTTAGCTTACTAACTCGGAAGAATGAATCCATCCCTTCCTTCTTCGAGCAGCAGACTTATTACAACCCCCTGGAGCAAACCTTGACAACTTTATATGATTCTATGTGTTGTTTGCCCTTGTGCAAATTGCATGCCTAGTGGTGCTGTTTGCCCAAAGGTATTTGACAGGTAATACCTGGCAAGAATCTTATTTGTATTTTTTTGTATATTGATTTGCAAAACTTTTCATTGCTCTCATTGGTGTACTGGGGCTAAAGTTTCTGGCCTAATTAAACAGGCGGGTTTTGAGAGGTTTATCGGAAGTAAAAAAACAAGCAATATGGTGGAGAGACCTAAGAAGAGAACTCGAATGCATATCGGCTAAGCAGGAGAAGGAACTTCACCATAGCAGTGCAAGTAAGATTTTCCCGCCCTGGATTGTATTCCAGGATGTGCAAATCAGAGTTTCGTATTTGCCAACAATACCTGTGGCAGGTTTTATTTGCTGTGAACTTGTGGGCAAATAATGGTACAGATCGTAATAAAAGACTAAGATGAGCCCTGAAGGTTTGTCCCAAGTGCAGACCCATTAGATAAACTCTTACACCCTGTAAAAAGGTTGGGAGTTCCATCTAGGCCCCAGGAGGATTTCTTTGTAAATTATATTTGTAACTGCTCCTTTTTCTTATCTGTTGATATAACTCATATTTATCTTTAAAGATATAGCAGGAGCAGGGCATTGAGTTTGTTGAGCTCTATGCGAGTTGTTAACCTCTTCCAGCCCCTACAATAAGACTTGACAACTGGACTTCGCTACCCCTGGAGAGTCCAGTGTCTAAAGAGGGTAACTTAGTTATCCAACTGGAGAACAGCGACAGAAGTGGCTTTTGGACAACAGCAGTAAACAACTGTAACAATACAAGGTCCTGGCCAGAAACCACCAGCTTCCCCCGGGACCTTTAAAAAGGCTTCACAACTTTCTTTTGTTTTCTACGGTTTCCAGCTTCAGTCCTATACTGTAGCAAAAGTTGCCAACTCATTGCCACCTTCTTCCACCACTGTGCGTTTCCCATCCATTTACCTCACTCTTTCAGGTTGTCTTCCTTGCTTTCTCCCATTGTTACTGTTTGCTT